>NW_024716602.1:20000-25398 GCF_018991925.1 Homarus americanus | reverse complement strand
ATCGTAAATGTGCAAAATGGAATATCTGTGTAGGTAATTATGAGGGAACATCTGTGATGGATGGACGTTGTGCAGATAATTATGACAGAACACATGTGTTGGCAATGGTGGTGGATGTAACACCTGTGTTGGTAAGGTTGGTGGTTGCAACACCTGTGCTGGTAACAGTATCATCTTACTCGCTATGAGTGAGGTTTTCTGGTGACTTGATAAGGACCTGTCCACCAGGATTGATGGTGTACTTGACAAGGTCAGATCTGCCATTGCCCTTTTCTTCTGCGAACGTCGTCACCGCCATCACCCCCACCGTCAGTAGTACCTTCATCATCATCATTCTGAGTCAACTCTCACTTTTCACTGACACCTGAAGAAGTTTTCCAGGGTTAATAAAGTTAATTACTGCTATGTTTAACAGTATTACATACCATCTCGTAGAGCTTAAAATATCCATTTTCATGAAGCTAATGTCCTTCAAATCATTCATAATTATAACTTCATGCAGAGAGAAGGGACAGTTCTGGCGGCGAGTAATCCGAATTATCGTTTCAAACATTGACTACACGATTTAAAAAGATGATAATGATGATGTATCGATAATTGTCTCCTCTTGGTGAATGGCATGACTTCATGCTAGGCAAATGATTTGATGGCTTGTCTTACGTCTTCATTCCAAACGGTCAGGCTATGTAAATATTAGGAAACTTATCTCTCCCTCTCTGTAAATCTGTCATATTTTTCCCGGCTAAGCAACGATAGAGATCCGTAAATAAAACGTAACTGTAATAAATAAAGAAAGTGTTTGGCTATTTTCAAAGACACATTTTGTTTGTGTTCCTTTCATTTGGTAATAAATTATTGACTACACTATTTTTCACTATTAATATTAAATCCCTTTTAACCGGTCCCTTTTAAATCAAAGGGCGAGATTTTTGATATATTAAAAAAGGTGCAAGAAAAATTTAATTTGGATCATGAGTTTTTTAAGAGTTGGAATTTATTGAGATGCTGGGAGGTACACGTTCTCGGGGTAACTACAAGTTATAACGCTCATGTCAACTCATGATCATTACACTTTATTATATTTGAACACGGAAAACTGTATGTCAAAATGGCTCTTTTACTCCAGAATTCTCCTTTTCCTACTTTTAATTTATTTACATTTGAACTAAGGAGTAAATTTCATCAACTCATATTTGTATTTTTATTTCGCCGTCTTTCAAGTTGCAAGTTCTCGATCTTTTAATTTGAGCGCAGTATTTTTAATACTTTATTTACTTAAAATTGCCTATTTAAACTTCACATCAACTGCGCTGTATTTTTTTATATCTACAGTATAGAATGCGTCTCCAAGTTTCTATACACTTGTGAATATTATGAGATAATAACTGCAGGAGAATAGTGATCAAGTAGAGAAAATATTGAAGTAATATAGTACGTGTTAACATTGTTTCTCTTCATAAATGCGAAAATATGCAATAAGTTTTAATAAGAAATGTCGCGTCTACTAAACCCGTAAAATGATAATACAGTATCCGGTAGTTGCGTAGTTTATCTTTATAGGTAATATACAGGAGACCGAATATCAGTAAATAAAGAATCTTGCATCCAGTAAAACAGCAAAATACGCATTATACTCACAGGTAATGCAACAGTTAAATGTGTAAGAAATGAAATATTCAGAGCACAAAGCTTGTGGTGTGAGGAACAAAGCAACAATGGAGTAACTTCTGAGACAATTAGTGAACTATAGGGCCGCGACGTGAACAGGGACTTATTGTTCTTTATTGAACTTTGAGACTGATATTGTCGTATGATCTTACTGCATGTTGTGAATACCGGACTAAGTAAAGTTAGTTATGGCGCTGGTAAAGTTTACAGTTCTAATACAACTTACTGTGAATACTTGACACACAATACTTACGTTGAAACAGTTGTGTGAGTAATCGTGCTGTGGTTTCTCCTCCTCTTTGCATGTGTATTTAAACTATTTCACCCCCCCCTTCCCCCTCGTTCACCACAATGCATCACAAAAATGCCGAGTTGCTCATGTGTATTTGTTGAAATATTTAAAATATAGCAAATACACATGTGTTAGATGAAGGGATTAAGACGTTCTTTAAGCTGGTGAATGCTTAACTAAACACTAAGTGTTAACTCATCAGTTAAGATGTGTTTACTTCATTACTCAAATTAATTAATACCCGTGAAATAGTTACCACTGAGTATGACGCCAATACATCTTGGCAACAGCACACCTGTGAATTGTGTGACACGTGTACAGCAGACCTCCAAACACCATAACCCATGAAGATGTGAATTACATGAAAGCGCTTGGGACCTTCTTGTTTTCTTGTTTCCTATGTGGCTATAAGGATTTGTACAGGTATATATACATATATATATATATATATATATATATATATATATATATATATATATATATATATATATATATATATATATATATATATATATATCATGTGGATCCACAATGGAAACGTGGATTCAGTTGTAATTCTGTTGCCTCTGAAGATCTCTTGAATAAAGACGAAAGCTGAGGTGCGCTATTGTTTCCTTTTTTTCCTGTGTGACCAAAACATTGTGGACACCTGCTGTCTTCTAGGGACTTGATCTCGCTCTCCTCTACTGTATATATTAGCCTTGTCAAGTATTACTCCTTAGTCTGTACTCACAACCCTGATGATGTGAATTACACGAAAGCGCTTGGGAACTTCGTGTTTTCTTGTTTCCTTGTGGTTATCAGCATATATATATATATATATATATATATATATATATATATATATATATATATATATATATATATATGCTGATAACCACAAGAAAACACTGGTGGAGGTGTTGATTGTATGTAGAAGTCCGCGTGCTTTATTGGGCTAATGAAATATATATGGATCCTCGTGCGTGTTTCGAAGCCGGATTTGGTAAAACTTTAATCTGACCACCTACGTGATATGGGTAGTCCCCATTAGAGGTTCACGGCGCCATAAGCTCGTTGAACAGGCTTTATGTGAAATATAACAAAGTCTAGGATTCCTTTTGTATCCTGGTGGTACAGCTGTTAGCGTTCACCTGTCACAGTCATGGCCTCGTGGGCCATGGGTTCGAATCCTGGCGAGTGGAGGTGTTGATTGTATGTAAAAGTCCGCGTGCTTTATTGGGCTAATGATATATATATGGATCCTCGTGTTTCGAAGCCGGATTTGGTAAAACGTTACTCTGACCACGTGATACAGGTAGTCCCCATTAGAGGTTGACTGCGCCATAAGCTCGTTGGTATAAAACACACACACACAAACATAACTTTCACAGACATTAAGGCTGTGTTTTGTACTAATGTTTAATGTTCTACTATTCCCCCCTCCCCCACACCTAGCACCATACATGGACTGGTCGATAAACCTCAAACAGTCGTCCACTGAATTTCCTCAAACATCCAACAAAATATGACACCAGCAGTTTACTTGGCGCTCATGATAATTGTGAAAGTGAAAGTGACAGCTCATTAGGGACAGTGTGGATATAACATATTTTATTCTAAACCTTCGATATGCATATATGCAAGGAGGCAGCGTGGACGGCACTGCACTTCCCCAACTATAAATTTAGTTTCCGATCTACAGCTGGGTGGACTGGAAGTGTCGCAAGATAAAACTAGTGACCCTCACAACAGGAGTCGATCATTCTCACCACTCTGCCTCCGCACGACTTTTAATGACTATTAATATCTGCATATAATGTTTTGATGAGAGAAATTGGAGTGAGTCATAAAGGAAGAAACGTTAACTGTAAACTAAGATCTAATAGATAGACATTAAGGAATTTGAGAAGGTGAGACGATTTGTTGAAAACTGGTAACTGTCTTTGTGACCTTTGGTTTTGTAATCAATCTAAGTATTTTTTTCTTAATTCGTATAAAGATTATTGTACACTCTGAAAGCATTTTAACATATTAAGGGTTAAACTGGCATCAGTCCCTGGTGTCTTATAGTGTTTGAGAACCGGAATGTACCATTTGTGTATTCTTATATATTATTTGCATCGCGGCTTTAGTATATCTAGATTTTTTAAGAACATTGTCATTAGAGTCCACAGTCCTGATTCGTGTTGTTACCATCACTGGTGAGTTAACTGTATTAATTGTAGAACCATCTGTCTGCTGCCGTCACCCTAGTACACCTACCAAGATAAACAGCACGATATTACTCAAATTTCTTGTCCTGCATCTCAGACTCTTTCCCATCCATCACTGATGTGCCTCCTTCGTTAGGTTAGTCTACGCCTGGTCAGAAAATGAAGAGTTCCTTCTAAATTCGCTAGTTTTCCACTTATTTACGTTAGTCTGTCGATATCTGGTGTATTTTTCAACTTACATTGTTTTATACTTATCATCACGTCAAAGTGAGACTATATGTATTATGACTGTCTTCCCTGCACTACTGTGACCATATAATTTTCTATTAGTTCCTTATTTTCAATCTCTTGTCATTTCTTCACATTGTCACCTTATCGCTGTTACTTATTTATCCAATGTGATGTTTTACCTCCTTACCCTTCCTTTAAAGCTTTTGTTTGGAACAGTCACTTTGAATTATAATGTGAAGTTGCACGTACTTTTTGACAGTTTAAGCCCTATACATTATCTTATGCAATGTGATCTGAGATCCCATGGCACATGAGCCCAATGCTAAAAAATAAGTAATATTGGTGATAAAAACTATATTAATCACAATCATTATTATTATTATTATTATTATTATTATTATTATAAATTAATATTAACTTCACTAACACACGCACAAGATCAATAATACTTCCTAGATGAGAATGTTCAGACTACAGTACATGTAGATACTGTTGTGCAGAGATAAGAAATAGCCCACAGATAAAACACATCCAATATCTAAAAGTGAAAATCAGATAAACACTCCTAGTGTGTAAATAATGAAAAGTTATGATGACGTAGAGGTACTGTTGAACAAAACAATATACTTACAATAATAATCCCAAGTGTATCTTCTAAGAGTGGCAACGAGGCTTCGGTTTTAGGTTTCTGGGTGTCCGGTTAAGTCAGCATGCCCGCCTCGCAAGCGAGTGGACCCGGGTTCGATCCCTGGGCAGGGTGAAACTATGGGCAAGTTTCTTTACGCCATTTGCCTCTATCTACCCAGTAGTAATTGGGGACCTGGATGTTAATGAACCGATTGACGGATCGTGCTCCGGGGTAATGGATAGCCATGCAGTACACTTGGCGAGTTGTCCGCGAGATAGGTAAACCTTTTTTTGGTAATAGAGTAGTGGTGGATAAGTGGAACAAGTTACCAAACATCATCATTAACTCGAATACGCTGGATGACTTCAAACATAGGTTGGATGG
>NW_024716602.1:0-17500 GCF_018991925.1 Homarus americanus | reverse complement strand
GGGAAAAGTTCAATATGAGAGTGGAAAAAATGCAATTTCAAGGACATCCTTGCTCCCAATGCATAATAATTCTGAAGCATGGTTGTTACGATTTCTTTGTAGTTGTCAGCACGATAGTTTCCAAGAAAATTCTTTGACACATTGACAAATGATTCCCATGCTTTTTTCTCCAGTGGGTTCAATGTTTTGGTGAATTCGCTATCATTAACTAGTATACGAATTTGTGGTCCATTCAAGACACCTGCTTTCAACTTGGCTTCGGAAACCACACCACCTAGTTTCTGAGATAAGTATAGAGTCCCAGCACCGAATTGATCCATAGCTTTGATGAAATTTTTAGCCAAACCGAGCTTTAGATGCAGTGGAGGCAAAAATATCTTTTCTGGATCTACAAGCGGATTGTGAGCACAGTTAAACCTTCCAGGTACATCTCTTGGTCTTGTCGGCCAATCCTTTCTCACATAGTGCTCTGCATCAGCTCTGCTGTTCCACAAGCACAAAAAGCACATGTGCTTTGTGTAGCTACTCTGAAGGCCCAGTAGTAAACTGATGACTTTGAGATCGCCACATATCTTCCACTGGTGTTTCTCATACTCTATAGCGGCCAACAGAATTTTCATTGTTTCATAGCTCTCAGTCATTTTTGTTGCGTGTGCTATTGGGACAGATGGAAGCCGATTGCCATTGTGTAAAAGAACAGCTTTCAGAGAGTCTTTTCCTGAGTCTATAAACAGCCTCCAATCCTCTGTCTTGTATGTTTCAGACTTGCAGAGTTGTTGCATGAGAGATACTGCGTCCTCGCAATAACAAAGGTTGTTTGCCATCTTGAAAAATGCAGACAGCTGTCTATGTCGGTAACGCGCTGTAGTGATATGCACTCCATCTTCTAGCAGGTTATGCTGCTTTAGTCTGGATCCCAAAACTTCAACCTTTTCTTTTGACAAGTTTAGGTCCCTGGTGAGATCATGAAGCGCTTCTTGAGTAAATAGTTTAGGCCGGGTATTTTCAGAGTCATCCTGGTAGTCGTTTTCCATTGAGGTAGAGGTAGAATCGGAATCACTCAATTCTTGTTCAGTCGGTGGATTTGGGACTGGAAGTTCAGCACTGTGCGGTACTGGTCGGATTGCAGAAGCAATATTGGGGTACTGTACCTTGCCTCGTGTCTTGATTTTTATTCCCTTAATATTTGTGAGACAGAAGTAGCAGTCACTACTGTGGTCTTTAGGTTCACGCCATATCATTGGTACAGCAAACAGCATTCCTGAACTTCGTTTACCACACATCCACTCGCTCAGGTGATTAACACAAGACTTACAGGCTACATGAGGTGCCCATTTCTTGTCTTGGTCACCCAAATGACATTTGAAGTAACTTTTGTAGTTCAGTCGAACAGCTTTTGTGATTGGTTTCTTGAGGCTACCAGGAGTGAAGGCACCACATATGTAGCAAAAACTGTCAGCACCGTTCACACACTTGCGACGTTCCATGTTTTGTTAATTTCAGAGTAATTACAAATCATGCAGGTGTAGATATGCAATATCATGAATCAGCAAACTGAAACAAACAAAAAAGCACAAATCAGGACAAAATAATTGCATAAGTGGAGCCAATGAGCATATAAATTACTGTATGAATAGCATGGTACACTAAATATATAGATATGCTGGTTCTGGAAAACTGAGCCTGATACAGCTATACGAATGTCATAATTGAGTTCAGCACATACAATTACACTAGAATCAGACTGTTTTGATCCAGAACCATGAAAAAAAATTTTATGTTGACCAGTGTTATGTCTCAGATGTTACACCATTGTTGCTTTGTTCCTCACACCACAACCTTTATGCTCTGAATATCTTATTTCTCACACATTTCATCTGTTGCATTACCTGTGAGTATAATGCGTATTTCTTATTTTTTAATAGAGACTACAGTGTTAAAGAGCTGCCATTCGTTCTTTAATATTTTCATTATATAAATTTTCATTACCTGGAAGTATAATTTGTATTTCGTCTAAAGTACTAAATAAGACATAACGTATTTAACGGAATTTCATATTTATTGTAATTTTTCATAACCTACAATTTTCACCTATATATTGTCATACATGATATTGCTGAAATACTATAAAAAGGTCGACAAATAATACATACTAAAAATTACCCATTATATTTCTGAATATGCTGTAATTGTTTTGAAGAACAGGAAAATCTGCTTATTAAAATTGAAAGTTTTAATATTAATTCTACTTGTAGACAATTATAAAGCTGTAATGATCCTGAGCGGTCACGAGTATTATGCCAAAGTGACTTGTTACTTGGTAGCGTCTCACCTTAATTAAATTCTCACTGGGACGTGACAAATGTATTTCTCTTCATTTTTATATTTGACAACTAGTGTAGTCACTACCCTAAATTACGCACCAAAAACCTTAGTTGTTGAAGCAGTAATGCAATATAACTCAAACATCATCATTGTGTCACAGGTACACACTAACACCACAGGTACACACTAACACCACAGGTACACACTAACACCACAGGTACACACTAACACCACAGGTACACACTAACACCACAGGTACACACTAACACCACAGGTACATACTAACACCACAGGTACACACTAACACCACAGGAACACACTAACACCACATGTACACCATAAAGACACCTGGCTTTATTATTCAATATTATTATTATTATATTTTGGGATATAAGAATGAGTCTCAGTCCCATTTTCACACCTTTTAACCTCCATCTTTGTGTTGTTGTCTCAGTGACTCAATTTGATTTACAATAATGTTAGGGAAGGAAATCGTCTGGATCTAGACTTTAAACCTACCACCCCAAAACCCTCTAAATATTAAGTAGTTCCTTAAACTGAAGTGTTACTTCTCGCTTGCTTCAGAAGCAAGACAAATATAACAGCTGTGATGGCGTCGAACAAGCACTGAGACTGTAGTATGTAGTCTGTGTTAAGAGTAAAATGGCTACGACCACACGTATTAAATCCACCACAATTATGGTCACAGATGTTCTATCACAATTATTGGTACAAGTGTTTCCTTCTCAACAACAACGATGACATGTTCTGTAACAATTATTACTAGCACACGTGTTTCATTCTCCTTGACAATACTGGAACATGTGTTCCACCACAGTTCCAAGGACAGGCGTGCACGCTGTCCCACAGGTGTGAGCACAATGTCAATTGAGGAGAGGTTAAATTCACCCAACTGATATACATGTGGTCACCATCTATTGTACGAAAGGCAGACTCAATGTTAACTGCGTCACCTTATCATATCTAAGAGAAGTGTCCTCCTTCTAACAATTTAGCACTATTACCACTATAACTGCTGCTGCTATTGTAGTACTACTACTACTTTTTTTAATAACTTGGCCTCCAATCTCCTCTTACAGCTGTTACAATTTTTATTTTCAACGTGGCCTCCAACCTTTCCCAATAGCCAGGGGCGTAGTCAAGGGGGGGCGGGGCTGTTTTCCCGGGGCCCGTGGCTCGTAAGGAGGTCGGACTAGGCTCTTTTATTTTTATAAATTCGCCGAAAATGTTTATAAAACAGTTTATTAGTCTGTTGTTGCCATATTACTTTGTGATTTTTACATGTTACGAATTTTAAGTCTTCTGCTGTGTCCATTCTTTGGTCGTGTCACGATTATTATCCACTGTTGGCTGATTATTTGCCATATATATATTTTTTTTTAAATCACTGAGTCTAAAACTTTCTTATTTAAGTGTTATCATCAGCATTATACTGTTCATTAGAAAAAGAAAAACAATTTTATTTTTGCTTAAAAAAATATAAGGACATTATTGATGTCTTTTTATTCATTTATCAACACTCTGCACCTTATTAATGTGATGCACATATTTTTTTCGGGACCTGGGCTGGTTGGCTACGACCCTGCCAATAGCCACACCTTCGCCACCATTTTATTCATTTAATATTATATATATCATAATACAAAAGTAGCCACTACTATTACCACTACTATTACTATTATTTCTATTAATGCGATTCCTATTTCCAATTACTATCAATATATAGTGTTGCGTTATACTACTTTTGATAATAATAATAATAATAATAATAATTAATGTTTTATTGAAAAAGTTCTGCAGCCCGAACGCTGAATATATACATTGGACATAAATGACTTATTACATACATTGGTGGTTTAACAAAAGCCTTCATTAGAGAAAGGTAAAGGAACATACAGTGAACATACAGATTAATTTTGGTGTTGAACTGCAAACACGTAGTGTAGTAACTCGCTCCCAGATGGTGTTAGAAGGGACCTCACGTGGTGCAGTGGTTCCCTCACAGATGGTGTTAGAAGGGACCTCACGTGGTGCAGTAGTTCCCTCACAGATGGTGTTATGAGGGACCTCACGTGGTATAGTAATTCCCTCACAGATGGTGTTATGAGGGACCTCACGTGGTGTAGTAATTCCCTCACAGGTGGTGTTATGAGGGACCTCACGTGGTGTAGTAATTCTCTCATAGTTGGTGTTATATGCGTGAGGTGTGGTCCCAGGCTTTCCTATCGTAGACGGATTAACACATCGCTGGCTGTTGTTGGGTCTCAAAGGCAGTTATCATTGGGTACCTGGAACCTCACTGTGTGAAGGTTTACGTGGGTACGACTCGGCTATTATTGTTGAGTTGATCTCACTGACTTAAACACTGTTCACTACTGTTCACCTCTGTTCAACACTGGTTCCATTCCTTTCCTAAATTAAATTGTAACTTCTGGCGAAAACTTGTTGATATTCCAGTGAGGAGGAGGGTTCAGGGGAGGGAGTTGGAATGGGCAACTTAACAGTTGACCTGGCTGCTCCCAGAGGAGCGCCAGGTACGTCTTGACCCTTCAGTGCTGCTACTGCTGATGCGATTACTATTGATACTGACACTATGTAACACTACTACAATAACATCACTACCACAACAACGTCCCTACCACAACATTGCCACTATCACAACCACTAACACATTATAACCAAAACGACGCCTCTACCACAACACTAGCACGACCACCACACTATTTAAGGATACCAATCCAACATTTACCTTGTCTAAAGCCTCCGCGAATAACAATATCAAGAACGTCTCTCTGTGTTGTCATGCACCATAACACAGCGCCCTCTGCTCAGTACTCATTCTTAAGTCAGCTCATAGCTTCCTCTAAAAACAACAGTACAGATGCGTAGTTGACATTATTTGTTAATACAATAATACGCAATTATGAATAAGGTAAATTTACATAATATAATAAGAAAATTATAGGTATATATATATATATATATATATATATATATATATATATATATATATATATATATATATATATATATATATATATATATATATATATATGTGTGTGTGTGTGTGTGTGTGTGTGTGTGTGTGATATTAATTCTCATAATAATAATAAGGTGGCAATAAGAGAACAGGTAGGATACTTAGTATAAATTATAATAATGTAACGCCACTATGACAGCGATCCTTGGAGAACTCACAGTGTGGTCGAGGTGGACAAAAAAAATTGTAAACTGTGTATATCCTTTTAGTGAAAGGTTCTCGGGTGATGTGAGTTACACTGTTATAAGTCACCATTGTTGTGAGTCACCATTGTTGCACTCTTTGCTCTGCTGTTGTTGTACAGGTAAAATAAATAAGCCTTTACAAATTTCCCAATCAAAATACCTTTGACCTCACCTGTGTTGTCTGAAAGAGTTTTGTTTGTATGTAGTGGGTCTAGGTCAACTAGCTCTCAAGTTTTAGTAAGATCGAAGGAAACTTGGTACATTTTAATGTTTAGGCAGACAATAAAACAATTATACAAATAAACAAAAAGACAGACAGACATACAGCCACTTGATAATGCTTTAAGTTAGGTGCGTACTACAGACATTCACTTAAAATATATTATGTCAACACCACATTGTACCTACGTCATCGTCTTCAACATACTTCACCTACTGCTTACTTAATTAACCCTCCCACCCACTGGTCACTTTATTAACATTAATACTTTATTTTTTATGTTTTTTTTTAGATGAGATGGTAATGATGCAGATGTTGTTTGGGAGAATACAAGTAACTTTAATGTGAGGAAAATTATTAAAAGGACCACACCCACACAGTCTTTACTTATGCCTACACACAGTCTTTACTTACACCCACAACCAGTCTTTACTTACACCCACACACAGTCTTTACTTACACCCACACACAGTCTTTACTTACACCTACACACAGTCTTTATTTACACCCACACATAGTCTTTACTTACACCCACACACAGTCTTTACTTACACCCACACACAGTCTTTACTTACACCCACACATAGTCTTTACTTACACCTACACACAGTCTTTACTTACACCTACACACAGTCTTTACTTACACGCACACACAATCTTTACTTACACCCACACACAGTCTTTACTTACACCTACACACAGTCTTTACTTACACCCACACATAGTCTTTACTTACACCCACACACAGTCTTTACTTACACCCCACACACAGTCTTTACTTACACCCACAGTCTTTACTTACACCCCACACACAGTCTTTACTTACACCCACACACAGTCTTTACTTACACCCACACACAGTCTTTACTTACACACACACAGACTTACACGTCTTTACTTACACCCACACACAGTCTTTACTTACACCTACACACAGTCTTTAATTACACCCACACATAGTCTTTTACACCACACACAGTCTTTACACCCCACACACAGTCTTTACTTACACCCACACATAGTCTTTACTTACACCCACACACAGTCTTTACTTACACCTACACACAGTCTTTACTTACACGCACACACAATCTTTACTTACACCCACACACAGTCTTTACTTACACCTACACACAGGCTTTACGTACACCCACACATAGTCTTTCCTTACACCCACACACAGTCTTTACTTACACCCACACACAGTCTTTACTTACACCCACACACAGTCTTTACTTACACCTACACACAGTCTTTACCTACACGCACACACAATCCTTACTTACTCCCACACACAGGCTTTACTTACACCTACACACAGGTTTTACTTACACCCACACATAGTCTTTACTTACACCCACACACATTCTTTACTTACACCTACACACAGTCTTTACTTACACGCACACACAATCTTTACTTACACCCACACACAGTCTTTACTTACACCTACACACAGTCTTTACTTACACCCACACACAGTCTTTACTTACACCTACACACAGTCTTTACTTACACCTACACACATTCACCACTGTTGTGAGTTATACTTTTATAAGTCATCACTGTTATAAGTCACCACTGTTGTGAGTTACACTGTTATAAGTCACCACTATTGTGAGCTACACTGTTATAAGTCACCATTGTTGTGAGTCACCATTGTTGCACTCTTTGCTCTGCTGTTGTTGTACAGGTAAATTAAGTAAACCTGATCCATCACCTTTAGAAATTTCCCAATCAAAATACAGCCTGGTAGCTTTCTCATTCAAGGTAGAGCCTAATAACCTTCCTTCTCTAGATATCACCATCCCTATCAACACACAGTACTATATATAAAACATTTGGAAGTTAGAGCGAACATTCAGGAGGACAAGTGTCTTAGCCGTCTTTTTTTTTCAACTCTCGTAGCGATAAACTAAACTTTACTCATGATGGATGGTGTTATATGTAGTGATGATGGATGATGATGTTATATGTAGTGATGATGGATGCTGTCATATGTAGTGATGATGGATGATGTTATATGTAATGATTGATGGTGTTATATGTAGTGATGATGGATGGTGTTATATGTAGTGATGATGAATGATGTTATATGTAATGATGATGGATGATGTTATATGTAGTAATGATGGATGTTGTTATATGTAGTGATGATAAGTGTTGTTATATGTAGTTATGATTAGACAATAAAATAATAACAGTTTAATGCTAAAAAAATATACTTTGTTGTACTGTTGTAGTGAAAAACACTGTGGAACTTACATACACCGTTAATGAACTATTGATGGAAGAAGAAGTTTTGGGGACTGAACAGTGAGACAATGTGGAGCCTCCCGAAGGGTGGCGTCCTACCGTGGCCTAGCGAATGAGCCGCCAGTCTGTTTGTGGGTGGGTTTGTTTGTTTGTGTTCGCACGAGAATCTCGGAAACTACTTTACCAATCTGTAGCGATGATGGATGGTGTTATATGTAGTGATGATGGATGGTGTTATATGTAGTGATGATGGATGATGTTATATGTAGTGATGATGGATGTTGTTATATGTAGTGATGATGAATGGTGTTATATGTAGTGATGATAGATGGTGTTATATGTAGTGATGATAGATGGTGTTATATGTAGTGATGATAGATGGTGTTATATGTAGTGATGATGGATGGTGTTATATGTAGTGATGAGGGATGATGTTATATGTAGTGATGATGAATGGTGTTATATGTAGTGATGAGGGATGGTGTTATATGTAGTGATGATGGATGATATATGTAGTGATGATGGATGGTGTTATATGTAGTGATGATGGATGGTGTTATATGTAGTGATGATGAATGATGTTATATGTAGTGATGATGGATGATGTTATATGTAGTAATGATGGATGTTGTTATATGTAGTGATGATAAGTGGTGTTATATGTAGTGATGATAGATGGTGTTATATGTAGTGATGATAGATGGTGATATATGTAGTGATGATGGATGGTGTTATATGTAGTGATGAGGGATGATGTTATATGTAGTGATGATGAATGGTGTTATATGTAGTGATGATGGATGGTGTTATATGTAGTGATGATGGATGATATATGTAGTGATGATGGATGATATATGTAGTGATGATGGATGGTGTTATATGTAGTGATGATGGATGGTGTTATATGTAGTGATGATGGATGGTGTTATATGTAGTGATGATACATGGTGTTATATGTAGTGATGATGGATGGTGTTATATGTAGTAATGATGGATGATGTTATATGTAGTGATGATGGATGGTGTTACATGTAGTGATGATGGGAGTTGTTATATGTAGTGATGATGGATGGCGTTATATGTAGTGATGAATAATGTTATATGTAGTGATGATGGATGATGATATTATATGTAGTGATGATGGATGTTGTTATATGTAATGATGATGGGTGGTGTTATATGTAGTGATGATGAATGATGTTATATGTAGTGATGATGGATGATGTTATTTGTAGTGATGATGGATGTTGTTATATGTAGTGATGATGGGTGGTGTTATATGTAGTTATGATTAGACACTAAAATAATAGCAGTTTAATGCTAAAGAAATATGCTTCTTGTACCGTTGTAGTGAAAAACATGGTGGGACGTACATACACCATTAATGAACTATTGATGGAAGAAGAAGTTTTGGGGACTGAACAGTGAGACAATGTGGAGCCTCCCGGAGGGTGGCGTTCTACTGTAATTATAACAATAATAATAAAGAAATACAAAATTGAAAATAAAAGAAAAAATGAGAAACAATATACGTATGTTGCGTAGTAACTTGTAAGAGAAACAACTGAGTTCCTGCAATTGTGTGTAAATGAGGCAGAATTCAGATTAGCAACCTGGGACTTGTTCACAATTTTTGTGAAGCCATATGGCAGCAGGGTCTACCATTAGACAACACATTAGTTAGTATCGTCAAATATATAAAATATTCAGAGTTTCTAATGAAAGCATTTGTAAGAAATGATATAGGAATAAACGTTAATATAAAGAAATACCACATACCTGATATATATATGTTAATGCTCTTTTATTATATAGCGAAAAGTCAGTACAAAAAATAATTAACCTTTCTCCATGTTTTTGATGAAAAGATTTACTTTTAAAGCTCATACATATCACCACTTCAGGCCATACACAGTAAGGATGATAAAAACGCTATTTGTGTTGCAATATTTTATTCTATTCTGTTAATACACCGCACGAGATCAAAAGAGGTTTTTAGGAGATAAATTCATAATATATCATGAAAGTTGACATCAGCCAGGAATATAATATTTTCTATATTTTACAGCATATTTAAGTAGCAGTCAATAAGCATTGCCATATACTATATATCTTATTCACCATATACTGTATATTTTATTCAGCATATACTGCATATTTTCTGTATCTAATTAAAGTAAATTAATTATTATTTATCTACGAGTGTATATTAATGCATATTTCATACTGTATGTACTGTATATACTGTATGTCATACTGTACAGTATAGAATGAATAATGTATATTTTAGTACCACGAGTTTAGTTAACTTGGGTTCAGGGTTAGTTAAGCTACATTAGAATAAGTTAGGTTAGGCTTCTTTACTTTGGGTTTCAGTTATTAAAGCTATGTATAAGGTGGACTAAATCAGGTTAAAGACTGTAGCTGACGAGGGGATAAATGGTTGGTCTTCTCTCCCAAGTGTTTTGTAAATCCAGGTTATGTTATTAATAGTTTACATTCTGTTAGTATTAGTCAGGAAGATGTGATTGGGTTTCCGTGTCCATATACACTGAATAGTGAGAAACAAAATATCACTCCTTAAAATGAACATATCCCTAAAAAAAAATCTCATCGTGGTCCTCGTACAGTCGTGTTTTTAAAGAATAGAGGCAGTTGCTTGAGACACTATTTCATGCTATTCAAGCTGACTTTACTCTCGAACACTTGACGACAAATTGGAACGCAGTGGACCGTACACCCTGCAGGAGCTGGTACTTGATTTTCATCCAGCCATTAGACGTTCCGGTGTTCTGTAGATCCTGCCACGTATTATTTGCACAGACCCTATCGAGAGTAACACCACCCCATGTTAATAATAGGCCGAGATAATGAGGTCATTGTAACATTGGGAGAATATGCTGATTATTGCGACAGGAAGGTTATAGTGATAGATTATTAGAGGGCTATGGTGACGGCAGGGTATAGTGACAGGAGCAAGTTATAATTACAGGGGCAAGTTATAATGACAGGAGCAAGTTATAGTGACAGGAGAAAGTTATAGTGACAGGAGCAAGTTATAGTGACGAACAAGTTATAGTGACAGGAGCAAGTTATAGTGACCGGGGCAAGTTATAATGAAAGGGGCAAGTTATAATGACAGGAGCAAGTTATATTGATAGGAGCAAGTTATAGTGACAGGAGCAAGTTATTATGAAAGGTGCAAGTTATAATGACAGGAGCAAGTTATAATGACAGGGGCAAGTTATGATGACAGGAGCAAGTTATAGTGACAGGAGAAAGTTATAGTGACAGGAGCAAGTTATAGTGACGACAAGTAGGACAAGTTATAGTGACAGGAGCAAGTTATAGTGGTAGGAGCAAGTTATAGTGACAGGAGCAAGTTATAGTGGTAGGAGCAAGTTATAGTGACAGAAGCAAGTTATAGTGACAGGAGCAAGTTATAGTGATAGCAAAAAGTTATGTAAATAAGAAAATGGTGATAAAGAGGACAAATGAAGTATTCCAGTTATCAGAAGTATTATTTTATCACTGATGGTAGATAGATTATGTATCAGAAAGAATAGAATAATAATCATGAGAATATTCTCAGTTTCCGAAATAACCGAATATTAATGGTCGGAAATATTTCGATTATCTAAGGAATTAGCGTATTTATAGTTGAATTATATTGTTATTTATTGACCAGACATCCAGTCACTTTGTTCACGAGCACTTTGTGTCAGCAAGAGGAGTAACCACTGCAGTGTTAGTAGTCGTTGGTGTTGCTTTATTATTATTATTATTGTTGTTATTATTATTAGTAGTAGTAGTATTAGTATTATTATTAATTTTAATTAATTACATAATTTCAAGTAATTATTTAGTAATTGTAACAATCTACCAATATACCAATAGGCTTAAATGCAATTGCAATACACTATGTTCAACGTGACTCTGCAATTGATACAGTATTACAGTAAAAACGCACGACCTCAACCAGAATATATTTACTTTTTATTAAACCTTGACTGGCTGTACCGTATAGCTTTGATACCAGTGACGAATTAAACCAAAATACATGAAATTAAACTAATAGTTACGCTGAAAACTTCGTTTACATCTTCTTTCTAACACAAAGTTTCAGTTTTGAGAACTCGTGGAAAATGTGACGCCCAATCAAGAGTTGCTTTATCTAGTTTTTTATTCTCAATTAGGAATCAAGTTTCAATTGGAAAATATGACGAAAATTAGCTATTATCTACAGTTTTGTTCACTACTAGTGAGGTAATCTGTATCATATTTGTAAGATGATTTTTGAAGTAATGTACTGTAAGGTTTTTTTCCGTTATCAGTTGCCTATTATAGAAGATTTTTTTTTCAATTTGTTGCCTAAACATCCGGTCTCTAGTCATTAAAATAAATCAATTGTAAAAATAATTATAATTATAATGCACTAAGTAGTTGTTGTAAATTCCCCATGGTTGATGGTAACAGTCGTAGTAGTATTAGTAGTAGTAAAACTGATATACTAGTAGTACTTGAAATATCACTTGCATTATATGATATATAATAATATATGGTAATATTAATAGTTGTAGAAAATACTGTAATATAATTAATAGTGGTAGTAGTAAAAGTTATAAAAGAAACAGCATTAGTAGTAAGAGTAGTATTAATAATAATAAAAGTTGACGTCATGATAGAAGTACTGTATTGGTAAGTTGATAAAACAACATTTAACTCACTCTATGTCCCTGGTATTATTCGTGGAAATTATGAATCTTTCTCTGTCACAGTCGGGAAAGGTTGTTACCCCGGGTACCAGCTTCAAGGTAGTAAAATCAACCTTGTGACACTCAACTACGTACCTGTAGGAGGGAATAAATAATATTATCTCAATTAAAGAAAATGGAATGCTTTTGGTGGTAATTGTGATGGAACACATATAATCGTAAATGTGCAAAATGGAATATCTGTGTAGGTAATTATGAGGGAACATCTGTGATGGATGGACGTTGTGCAGATAATTATGACAGAACACATGTGTTGGCAATGGTGGTGGATGTAACACCTGTGTTGGTAAGGTTGGTGGTTGCAACACCTGTGCTGGTAACAGTATCATCTTACTCGCTATGAGTGAGGTTTTCTGGTGACTTGATAAGGACCTGTCCACCAGGATTGATGGTGTACTTGACAAGGTCAGATCTGCCATTGCCCTTTTCTTCTGCGAACGTCGTCACCGCCATCACCCCCACCGTCAGTAGTACCTTCATCATCATCATTCTGAGTCAACTCTCACTTTTCACTGACACCTGAAGAAGTTTTCCAGGGTTAATAAAGTTAATTACTGCTATGTTTAACAGTATTACATACCATCTCGTAGAGCTTAAAATATCCATTTTCATGAAGCTAATGTCCTTCAAATCATTCATAATTATAACTTCATGCAGAGAGAAGGGACAGTTCTGGCGGCGAGTAATCCGAATTATCGTTTCAAACATTGACTACACGATTTAAAAAGATGATATATTAAAAAAGGTGCAAGAAAAATTTAATTTGGATCATGAGTTTTTTAAGAGTTGGAATTTATTGAGATGCTGGGAGGTACACGTTCTCGGGGTAACTACAAGTTATAACGCTCATGTCAACTCATGATCATTACACTTTATTATATTTGAACACGGAAAACTGTATGTCAAAATGGCTCTTTTACTCCAGAATTCTCCTTTTCCTACTTTTAATTTATTTACATTTGAACTAAGGAGTAAATTTCATCAACTCATATTTGTATTTTTATTTCGCCGTCTTTCAAGTTGCAAGTTCTCGATCTTTTAATTTGAGCGCAGTATTTTTAATACTTTATTTACTTAAAATTGCCTATTTAAACTTCACATCAACTGCGCTGTATTTTTTTATATCTACAGTATAGAATGCGTCTCCAAGTTTCTATACACTTGTGAATATTATGAGATAATAACTGCAGGAGAATAGTGATCAAGTAGAGAAAATATTGAAGTAATATAGTACGTGTTAACATTGTTTCTCTTCATAAATGCGAAAATATGCAATAAGTTTTAATAAGAAATGTCGCGTCTACTAAACCCGTAAAATGATAATACAGTATCCGGTAGTTGCGTAGTTTATCTTTATAGGTAATATACAGGAGACCGAATATCAGTAAATAAAGAATCTTGCATCCAGTAAAACAGCAAAATACGCATTATACTCACAGGTAATGCAACAGTTAAATGTGTAAGAAATGAAATATTCAGAGCACAAAGCTTGTGGTGTGAGGAACAAAGCAACAATGGAGTAACTTCTGAGACAATTAGTGAACTATAGGGCCGCGACGTGAACAGGGACTTATTGTTCTTTATTGAACTTTGAGACTGATATTGTCGTATGATCTTACTGCATGTTGTGAATACCGGACTAAGTAAAGTTAGTTATGGCGCTGGTAAAGTTTACAGTTCTAATACAACTTACTGTGAATACTTGACACACAATACTTACGTTGAAACAGTTGTGTGAGTAATCGTGCTGTGGTTTCTCCTCCTCTTTGCATGTGTATTTAAACTACTTCACCCCCCCCTTCCCCCTCGTTCACCACAATGCATCACAAAAATGCCGAGTTGCTCATGTGTATTTGTTGAAATATTTAAAATATAGCAAATACACATGTGTTAGATGAAGGGATTAAGACGTTCTTTAAGCTGGTGAATGCTTAACTAAACACTAAGTGTTAACTCATCAGTTAAGATGTGTTTACTTCATTACTCAAATTAATTAATACCCGTGAAATAGTTACCACTGAGTATGACGCCAATACATCTTGGCAACAGCACACCTGTGAATTGTGTGACACGTGTACAGCAGACCTCCAAACACCATAACCCATGAAGA
This sequence comes from Homarus americanus, assembly GCF_018991925.1. NCBI lineage: Eukaryota > Metazoa > Arthropoda > Malacostraca > Decapoda > Nephropidae > Homarus > Homarus americanus. Next base: position 2,568 of record NW_024716602.1, on the reverse strand, counting down.
TGTGAATTACATGAAAGCGCTTGGGACCTTCTTGTTTTCTTGTTTCCTATGTGGCTATAAGGATTTGTACAGGTATATATACATATATATATATATATATATATATATATATATATATATATATATATATATATATATATATATATATATATATATATATATATATATATATCATGTGGATCCACAATGGAAACGTGGATTCAGTTGTAATTCTGTTGCCTCTGAAGATCTCTTGAATAAAGACGAAAGCTGAGGTGCGCTATTGTTTCCTTTTTTTCCTGTGTGACCAAAACATTGTGGACACCTGCTGTCTTCTAGGGACTTGATCTCGCTCTCCTCTACTGTATATATTAGCCTTGTCAAGTATTACTCCTTAGTCTGTACTCACAACCCTGATGATGTGAATTACACGAAAGCGCTTGGGAACTTCGTGTTTTCTTGTTTCCTTGTGGTTATCAGCATATATATATATATATATATATATATATATATATATATATATATATATATATATATATATATATATATATATATATATGATAACCACAAAACTACAAGGTGTTGATTGTATGTAAAAGTCCGCGTGCTTTATTGGGCTAATGATATATATATATGGATCCTCGTGTTTCGAAGCCGGATTTGGTAAAACGTTACTCTGACCACGTGATACAGGTAGTCCCCATTAGAGGTTGACTGCGCCATAAGCTCGTTGGTATAAAACACACACACACAAACATAACTTTCACAGACATTAAGGCTGTGTTTTGTACTAATGTTTAATGTTCTACTATTCCCCCCCCCCTCCCCCACACCTAGCACCATACATGGACTGGTCGATAAACCTCAAACAGTCGTCCACTGAATTTCCTCAAACATCCAACAAAATATGACACCAGCAGTTTACTTGGCGCTCATGATAATTGTGAAAGTGAAAGTGACAGCTCATTAGGGACAGTGTGGATATAACATATTTTATTCTAAACCTTCGATATGCATATATGCAAGGAGGCAGCGTGGACGGCACTGCACTTCCCCAACTATAAATTTAGTTTCCGATCTACAGCTGGGTGGACTGGAAGTGTCGCAAGATAAAACTAGTGACCCTCACAACAGGAGTCGATCATTCTCACCACTCTGCCTCCGCACGACTTTTAATGACTATTAATATCTGCATATAATGTTTTGATGAGAGAAATTGGAGTGAGTCATAAAGGAAGAAACGTTAACTGTAAACTAAGATCTAATAGATAGACATTAAGGAATTTGAGAAGGTGAGACGATTTGTTGAAAACTGGTAACTGTCTTTGTGACCTTTGGTTTTGTAATCAATCTAAGTATTTTTTTCTTAATTCGTATAAAGATTATTGTACACTCTGAAAGCATTTTAACATATTAAGGGTTAAACTGGCATCAGTCCCTGGTGTCTTATAGTGTTTGAGAACCGGAATGTACCATTTGTGTATTCTTATATATTATTTGCATCGCGGCTTTAGTATATCTAGATTTTTTAAGAACATTGTCATTAGAGTCCACAGTCCTGATTCGTGTTGTTACCATCACTGGTGAGTTAACTGTATTAATTGTAGAACCATCTGTCTGCTGCCGTCACCCTAGTACACCTACCAAGATAAACAGCACGATATTACTCAAATTTCTTGTCCTGCATCTCAGACTCTTTCCCATCCATCACTGATGTGCCTCCTTCGTTAGGTTAGTCTACGCCTGGTCAGAAAATGAAGAGTTCCTTCTAAATTCGCTAGTTTTCCACTTATTTACGTTAGTCTGTCGATATCTGGTGTATTTTTCAACTTACATTGTTTTATACTTATCATCACGTCAAAGTGAGACTATATGTATTATGACTGTCTTCCCTGCACTACTGTGACCATATAATTTTCTATTAGTTCCTTATTTTCAATCTCTTGTCATTTCTTCACATTGTCACCTTATCGCTGTTACTTATTTATCCAATGTGATGTTTTACCTCCTTACCCTTCCTTTAAAGCTTTTGTTTGGAACAGTCACTTTGAATTATAATGTGAAGTTGCACGTACTTTTTGACAGTTTAAGCCCTATACATTATCTTATGCAATGTGATCTGAGATCCCATGGCACATGAGCCCAATGCTAAAAAATAAGTAATATTGGTGATAAAAACTATATTAATCACAATCATTATTATTATTATTATTATTATTATTATTATTATAAATTAATATTAACTTCACTAACACACGCACAAGATCAATAATACTTCCTAGATGAGAATGTTCAGACTACAGTACATGTAGATACTGTTGTGCAGAGATAAGAAATAGCCCACAGATAAAACACATCCAATATCTAAAAGTGAAAATCAGATAAACACTCCTAGTGTGTAAATAATGAAAAGTTATGATGACGTAGAGGTACTGTTGAACAAAATAATATACTTACAATAATAATCCCAAGTGTATCTTCTAAGAGTGGCAACGAGGCTTCGGTTTTAGGTTTCTGGGTGTCCGGTTAAGTCAGCATGCCCGCCTCGCAAGCGAGTGGACCCGGGTTCGATCCCTGGGCAGGGTGAAA
>NW_024716601.1:0-51635 GCF_018991925.1 Homarus americanus | reverse complement strand
TCCATTGTACTTCGTTCCGGTACGTATTGCTCATCACTCTGCCATCCACTCCTCCATACACACACACTTCCTCATCACACTCTTCCTACCATCCACCTCTTCCTCCATCCACACACTTCCTACCATCCACCTCTTCCTCCCATCCACACACCTCTTCCTCCCATCCACCTCTTCCTCCCATCCATACTATTCTACCATCCCCCACACTCTTCCTCCCATCCACCCCTCTTCCTCCCATCCCTCTTTCTTCCCATCCACACCTCTTCTCCCCATCCACCTCTTCCTCCCATCCACACACTCTTCCTCCCATCCACACTCTTCCTCCCATCCACACTTCCTCCCATCACACACTCTTCCTCCCATCCACACCTCTTCCTCCCCATCCACACTCTTCCCTCCCATCCACACCTCTTCCTCCCATCCACACCTCTTCCCTCACCATCCACACCTCTTCCTCCATCCACACACTCTTCCCCCCCACCACTATTCCCCATCCACACTCTTCCTCCCATCCACACCCTCTTCCTCCATCCACACCTCTTCCTCCCCATCCACACTCTTCCTCCCATCCACACTCTTCCTCCCATCCACACACTCTTCCTCCCATCCACACACTCTTCCCCCATCCACACACTCTTCCTCCCATCCACACACTCTTCCTCCCATCAACACTCTTCCTCCCATCCACATACCACTTCCTTTCATCCAGACACTACTCCTTCCATCCACACACAGTTCCTCATATCCACACATCCTTCTTCACATCCTCACACTTTCTTCATCCTCCCTTCCTCCATCCACACATCCTTCTTCCTATCCACACACCCTTCCTTCCATCCACACACTCGTCTTCTTATCCACACTCATCCTATCCACACTCTTCTCTCATCCTCACTCATCTCCCATCCACTCCTCTTCCTCCCATCCCACCCTTCCTACCGTCCACACCCTTCCTCCCCATTCTACCCATCCCCAAACCACACACCCTTCCTCCCGTCCACCTTCCTTCCATCCACACCCTTCCTCCCATCCACACCCTTCCTCCCATCCCCACCCCCTTCCTCCCATCCACACCCTGCCTACCATCCACACACCCTGCCTCCCATCCACACACCCAACCTCCCATCCACATCCTTCCTCCCATCCACACCAACCTCCCATCAACCTCCCATCCACCAATTCCTCCCATCCATACACCCAACCTCCCATCCACACCCAACCTCCCATCCTCCACCCAACTTCCATCCACACCACTCCCATCCACACACCTTCCTCTCATTCCACACCTGAGGTCTTTTAAAATCTTTCAGATTGTGTGGCTGGCTCAGGTGAACAGCTGGCTGGCTCAGAGTGGGTGGTTGGCTAACTGAGTGGACAGGTGGCTAGCTCAGTGGACGGCTGGCTAGCTCAGGAGGACCCGGCTGGCTGGCTCAGGTGGATGGTTGGCTAACTGAGGTGGACAGGTGGCTGACTCAGGTGGACGGCTGGCTGGCTCCTGGAGGTGGACCTCTGGCTGAAAGGACGGCTGGCTGTCTCACTTGGACGGACGGACGGCTGGCTGGCTCAGGAGGACGGCTGGCTGGCTCAGGTGGACCTCTGGCTGGCTGAGGAGGACGGCTGGCTGGCTCAGTTGGACGGACGGCTGGCTGGCTCAGGTGAATGGTTGAGGTGAACATCTGGCAGGACAAGAACCCCACCAGACAGGTAAAGTTCTTGTGACAATATGTAATGTCTATATGTAAGGTATTTATGAACATTGTCAAAAACTTTTTGTATTCCAGGTTTGTCTGGCTGAGTGTGGACCCACCACAATGTGCTTCCTGGAGGTGGTAAAGGTAAAACTTATTTGTGTAATAGTTGTAACAGCACCGTAGTTAGAAGTAAATACACAGTAGTAACTCCGCCTTGTTCAACTGAACATGCCGGTCCCCAGTCCGGATAAAGGAGGGGGGGCTACTGCAGTGTTGCATGATCACCACTTCATAAACTCTTCGTTTTCCGACCATTTTATTATACAAGGTACGGTAACTTATATTTTATCAAGACCATGCTTACAGTATATTCTCCAAGACCAGCAATGCAGTATTTTAGCTTTTTATAGATAGTTAGTATTGAAGAAATGAGATATTTACATTGATACTCACTACCACTTGATATGATCATGTTTATATTCGTAGACAGGAAATCTAAAAAAATAAAAGGAATTGTATATACAACGTAAATTTTATTTTCATTTGTATTATACACGTACATACGAACCAGAAGTAGGTGGGGAATATGATATTTGCTAGGTTTACACCATTCAACACCCTTCTCACATCTGTCCCAGGCTGGAGTTTGAGCCCAGGACAGTGTTGAGAGACTCTACCACTGAACTACCAACAACCACCATACTTTGAGTCAAATATAAAATTTAATTTCAAAACCTTACAATTTTAAACATGACCGTTGTATTTCAAAGTCTTCAGCTTTACATTTTGTTGTACATAGTCAATTTATAATTTGATCTATAATTTTTAAGGATTTCTTTTCTAAATTTTAGGCAAAACCCGACTTCCAACAACGGGTGTGGTGTCCAGATTGTATTCATTCAGTAAGTAAAATCCCTAATGTACTTTACTATGTATACATTATGTTCAAATTAATAGTATGTACACAATCAAAAACGGACAGGACCGATGAATTTCAAAATAAACACGGACACCTGTTGTCTCGGTGAGGTTGTCAAAATCCTTCGACCGAGGTGTCATTGTCCAACACCACCATAAAGATGCATGTTTGATGATTATCCATCTTGTTATAACAACACTAATTTGAAATATTACAATGCCATCTGTAGGTACAGTCCTGTGGTTATCTTTGTTTTAGATTATGCATACCCAATAATAGGTCATCACATGGGCATTAGTTTGGAACAGTTCTACTTAGGTTGGCCCTTGAATGTCAATTAGTGATAAGTATGCATGGGCTATCATGTGGACATCACACAGGATCCATATACAGTCCATGTTACCGTCATGTTTCAAGTTCAGTTTACAAGATTATTATTATTCTACTTTTCCAAAATTGGAGTATAGAAGGTCAAATTTGTGTGTTTATTTGATTATGTACAGATATTGTATAATGAGAGCCAACTCATCATAATCTCAATACAAGTGCCAACCATTACATAATATATCTACCTTTTTCTTTATCTGTGTGACTCGAGGTTTACTTATACGTTCTTAAATATATTGCTTTACTGTACTTTAAAACATTCTCAATTGTAGAAATAAGTTTGTGGTAAGACGGTAGTCTTGAAGGTGTGAGCTTACATTTTACAGTACAGTTATGGGAACACTCCTTGTAGTCATCCAGCTGTCTTGGTTTCACTTCTTGTAACCCAACCACCTGCAACAAGATTTTTGTTTAGATTAGTCTTAATTAACATTAATGTAGCTCTACCAACAAGCATCATCCCCAACATTCCTTCATAGAACGTTATTTTACTCTGATACTTATAACATTCACTCTATTAACCATTGTATGAGCACACCACCACCGCCCACGTACGAGCGCCCCTCCACTTCCCAATGTTCCTTCTTCCCAACCCTTCTCACAAAGCAAATCACTAATCTTCAGTCTTACATACAGTGGTTTTTGGTTTGACCATGCGAAGAGACATAATAACTTAACTCCAGGAGGCTGAATTAACATGTGGTGTGTTACATCTTCGCTCCAAGGTTGGTTCTATTGCTTCCTCTAAGTTGGCCTTCAAGTACATCACCTGTCACCTGCAATATATTTCGAGTTATTTATGTTGAATAGAAGTTAAGGAAATTATATTTCCATCTACCACTAGACCACATGTACCAAAAACATGCTCCAACTGTACTCAGATTAATTTAATAATTTTCTAAAGTCTTAATTTTATCTAGCTTCAAAATTAACTTTCTGAATTCATGATCAGTTAATGCAAGTGGCTTACGAAATGCATTAAATTGACGTTCTTCCAATATCGTTTTTATAAAAAATATTTACTGTATTGTTACGAGTTCGTTCCTTTTGGGATCTGGGTAGACTTTCAACGATATTCTAAACCAGTTTCTAAATCCCCAACTCGTAACAATATATAACCTTTTCTTTATCTGTATGGCTTGACTGGAGGTTTACTTATACGTTCTTAAATATATTACTTTACTGTACTTTAAATGTTTTCTCAATTGTAGAATAAAAGTTTGTGCTTAAGGCAGTAGTCTTGAAGGTGTGTGCTGGTACAGTACAGTTGTGGGAACACTCGCTGTGGTCATCTGGCCGTCTTGGTTACACTTCTTGTACACCAACCACCTGCAATAAAATTTTGAATGTAGATTAGTCTTAATTTACATTATTGTATCTCTACAAATACACAACATTTACCCTAAAATTTCTTGCATTCCATACTTGCATCGTGCAAATATCCATGCACTCTAGGACCCTCCTGTAACACCTTACACTGAGCACGAGCCTTACTGCAGCAGCAGCCTTCTCACAGGCATCATCTCCAATATTCCTTCATAGAACGTTATTTTACTCTGATACTTATAACATTCACTCTATTAACCATTATATGAGCACACCACCACCGCCCACGTACGAGCGCCCCTCCACTGCCCAACGTACGAGCGCCCCTCCACTGCCCAACGTACGAGCGACCCTCCACTGCCCAACGTACGAGCGACCCTTCATTGACCAACGTTCAAGCGCCCCTCCAGTGACCAATGTACGAGCGACCCTCCACTGCCCAACGTACGAGCGCCCCCTCCACTGCCCAACGTTCCTTCTTCCCGACCCTTCTCACAAAGCAAGTCACTCATCTTCAATCTTACACCCAGTGGTTTTTAGGGCAACCATGCAAAGAGACATACTGTAGGTAAGTTAACTGTGGAGGCTGAATTAACATGTGGTGTGTTACATCTTGCTCAAGGTTGGTTCTGTTGCTTCCTCTAAGTTGGCCTTCAAATACATCATCTGTCACCTGCAATATATTTCGAGTTATTTGTATAGAATAAGAAGTTAGAGGTATAATTTCCATCTACCAATAGACCACATGTACGTAAAACCGTCTCCAACTGTACTCAAGTAAATTTAATAATTTACTAAAGTCTTAATTTTATCTAACTTCAAAATTTACTTTCTGAATTCATGATCAGTTAACATAAGTGGCTAATGATATACATTAAATTGACGTTCTTCCAATAAAAAATTTTGAAATATATTTACTGTATAATAGCTCAACTTATTATTGATGTGGTTCAGTCTAGGTTAGTTACGTTTAATCTAGGTTAGGTTAGTTAAATTAGTTGAAGTCCACCCACAACTTGGTTTATTTACTACTATACTTCTACAGTATTTCCACACTAAGCTGGCCCGTAAGCCACACCCCTCGTCTAGTAGGTACAAATAGTCAATTGGTTCCCCTGAGCATTTTACCTCCCCCGGACTGTGCATATACAGTACAGTACAAGGGCATATTTATATCGACCTTTTAAAGTAAATATTTATAATTTTCTAACATCCTCACTGAAGAGCTAATGCCTTTAAATGATTTGAATTTTGATAATCCATATATTTATCATTTTAGATAAAGATCTGCTTACCAAATGTGAACAAATTTAATTTGAATTTTCTGTGAACCAAGCAGCTAATAGTATGTTAGAGGGGCGTGGCCTGCAGACCAGGTTAGCGTATAATAAATTTACTCTAAGATAACTGTCTACAGTCTCCAGAGCCCTTCACACCACACAGTCCTCCAGAGCCCTTCACACCACACAGTCCTCCAAAGCCCTTCACACCACACAGTCCTCCAGAGCCCTTCACACCACACAGTTCTCCAGAGCCCTTCACACCACACAGTTCTCCAGAGCCCTTCGACATGCAGTCTGCAAGGCCATGCACACACAGATTACCAGGCCCCACACACTGACCACTAGGCACCCACTCACAGTCGGCCAGTCCCCCGCCCCCCCCCCCCACCCTCCTCTGCCCAGTGTAGGAGCACAGTGTTGAGTGGTTTATGGGCTGACCATACTAGCGGAGATATACAAGTAACTTAACTGATGAGGCTGAAGTAACATGCTGGGTGTTAAATCTTGCTCAAGGTTCTGTCACTTCTCCGTTGGCCTTCAAGTACATCAGCTGTCACCTACAACATGTATAAAGTTGTAATTAATGTAAAAAAAAACCTTAAGCATACATTTTCCATCAACACTTAGACCAACTGTCCATAAGTTATAATTTTTTAATAATTTATACGTCTCAATTTTATCTAACTGCAAAATTAACTTTCTTCTATTCATTGTCAGTTAACGTAAGTGGCTAATTAAATGCTTTGAATTTATGTTCTTGGACAAGTTTATCTTATATATTTACTGTATAATAGACAACTTAATATTCATTTGGTTTAGTCTAGGTTAATTACGATTATTCTAAGTTAGGTTACATTAGCTAGTTAGTTAGTTAATTAGTTGAAACCCAACCACAAACCACTTGCTATTTTCACTACTATACTACTACTATTTTCTCTAGTAAGTAATAGGCATGTAGTCCTGTCACTACAAGTAATATTAATTTTACTTTAAGATCAACTTGTCTACAGTCAGTCCACACACACAACCCTCCAACATACAGTCTGCAAGGCCATGCACACAGATTACCAGGCCCCACACACCACTAGGTCCCTCACTCAGTCGGCCCGGCCATACACACAGCCGGCCAGGCTCCACACACGCTCCACACATTCTCCCTGCCCAGTGTACCACACTGTTGAGTGGTTTATGGGATGACCATACTAGCTAAGATATACAAGTAACTTAACTGAGGAGGCTGAAGTAACATGGTGGGTGTTAAATCTTGCTCAAGGTTCTGTCACTTCTCCGTTGGCCTTCACGTTCATCAGCCGTCACCTGCAACATGTTTTAAGTTGTAATTTATGCAAAATGAAAGTTAAACTTGCAACTTCCATCTACCACTAGACCACATGTACTTCAACTGTCCCCAAGTGTTTACTTAAAACATTTTCTCCACATTAGTTTACTCAAATTACTTCTCACCAATACAGTAATGCTGCACTATAATGTACTACACCGCTTCATGCACTATACACAAGGTTTACTGCAGCTCACTTACTAGACCTTCCCTCCCTCAGCATGCCTCAAGGGTCCCCCTCGACAGCTTAGTTACACTTAGCTTGAATGACAAACTTCACCACAGCCACCTGTCCACCCCGTGTACAATTCCTTCATATGCGGACACAACCCTATTCCATGCACCACACAGTCCCACCCATTATACAACACGCCACACCCCCACACAAAGTTAAATGGCTACACAGCAAGCCACACCCACCCACACCCCCTCAAGAATAAATGACACCACAACAAGCTACACCCACCCACACCCCTCAAAACGTTAATTCACAACATGCTACACCCACCCACACACTCAACGTTAAAACTAACCTCCAGGAATACTATTGTGTAGAGTCTGAAGCTTCACTCATGGTCCGTTGTCCCCACATACTGCACCACACTGATGGCCACATACTGCACCACACTGATGGCCATATACTGCACCACACTGATGGCCATATACTGCACCACACTGATGGCCACATACTGCACCAATGCACCACACTGATGGCCATATACTGCACCACACTGATGGCCACATACTGCACCAATGCACCACACTGATGGCCATATACTGCACCACACTGATGGCCATATACTGCACCACACTGCTGGCCATATACTGCACCACACTGATGGCCATATACTGCACCACGCTGATGGCCATATACTGCACCACACTGATGGCCACATACTGCACCACACTGATGGCCACATACTGCACCACACCAATAACAGTGCTTTATACTGTAGTTGGATCTGTAGTCATCCCTTGATCTGAAAAAGAAATAATGATTCACCAGCACATTGTAATACGTAGATTGATTAAGGTTAAATTGATCTACAGGTGAAATAAGGAAGGGGTGAATCTCTCTCCCGCCCCGCCCCGCCAGGTTCTCTCACCCCACCCGCCCCGCCAGGCTCTCTCACCCCACCCGCTCTCTCACCTGCCCCACTCTCTCCCCCGCCCCGCCCTCCTCACAACCCATCTCATATCTTCATCCTCGCAATCACTTCCCTTAACCCTAAGTTTTCATCCTTGACCTCACTAGCTCAGCATTCAAGGAGGCACAGAGCTGTTTACAACTAACACTAGCCATTGCAATGTCAGTTAGTCCCCGGGAGCTAAATCGGCCATAACCCTTCCTCTAGCGAGGTCAGCACACCTCTGTCACCAAGGTAGGTAGATAACAGGTAGCCTCACTCCCATAGCATCTACGCTAATGAAATTAAAAATGAAAATTTTATTTACGTAGTTTTGAAGGCTTATGATGGTATTAAAAGTTGTACAATAAATGTATGGAATGGAGATTTTTTGTTTTATTTTAATTGGAGCCACTGATTAAATATATAAAATAAATATAAATATCTTACTTGCGACCGCTGGATTTCATCCAACGTCGCTGATTGGCTAGCGATGACATCACTTATTAAGCTCCGCCCACTTGGTTACGTCAAACAGTAGAAGCAGGATATTTACAAGTGAAAGTGGAGTGTTTTTCTTTTATAACAATGATTTATTGCGCTGTAGCCACCTGCAAATTCAACTCAGAAATGAAGAAAAAGTTTGTATCTTTTTATTCATTCCCTCGGGACATAAAGTTACGGGCAAAGTGGCTAGATGCCTGTGAAAGAAAAGATATAAAAAACACCAAACAAGTGAAGTCGTGGCATACGATATGTTCAGTGCATTTTAAATCTGAATGTTTTAATTACCATTTAGCAGTAGACAATGTAAAGCTTTCTTTAAAGCCGCACTCACGTCCAACAATAAATCTACCGGGATTAGGAGGTCAAATCAAGAATACTACAACGTACGAAGACCATACATTATAAGTCCATTAAATGTGCATACATTTTGTTTCCTGTTTTATATATAATGTATTATGCAATTTCTATTGTCAAAATATAACTTAATATGAATCTAGTAGACTGTTACTGTGGGCTATTTTTTAATAAATGATAGTCATGCATCTCATCAGACAGTCGCCTATAATGTTCTCTATACGCAGGAAGCCTATACTTAAGCAATTATTATGAGAAAAGTTGAACCTCTTAGTTTTCAAATACTGTATATATTCGTACCCCTAAGGAACTTCCTGTAGCTTACTATAAAGTCTAGTGTAGACCAGTGCTTATTTTAATGTATAATTATTTAAATAGACTTCTATATTATATTCTAGTATAGACCATTGCATTTGCTTTCATATGTGACTTGGGTGTCAAAAGAAATCGTGTACTGGAGGTGTTGTATTATACCTATGGCAATTATATACAGTATTTACATTTTGTGAGAATGATATTATTAACTGTAGCCTATAATTAAAATATTTGTCAGTATTACATTGAATAATGAAATACTAGTTTAGCATACCAGATAAAATTGGATTAAGCGACTCAATTTTTCAACTTCTTGAAGCTAAAATTCATCACTAATTAATTAAACCTACTGGTATCATTAGCAGAAAGGATCTCTACAGATTATAATACCTCATTATTACAAACGCATGAAGTGGCAAAAGGGGCGTGGCTTAGCGATCTCGAGAGTAGAGTTACCAATTAGTGAATTCCTATGGGCCTGAGTGAGGCTACCTGTTATCTACCTACCTTGTCTGCCACCACTACCCCTCAAATTATTTACAACTCATTTCATTATTGTAATGTTTGTTTATGTCTCAATCCTCACACAACAAAGGTAAATAAAATAGTGTGTATATAAAGTTTTATTTAACTGCTTCAGCAAGTATAATGTATGTAGAGTCTAGACAGTACAGAAATACAAAACACATATATTTCAGGTTAACAAATCACGTAGTTGGTACAGTCGCCGATGTTAATAAATAGAAAAAAATAGTTTTCTTTACGAATCCACAATGATGACGCCATAACACATTACATCACATTATTCATACATGACGTCAATAAACTTCTTTGTAACCATTGTCGTGAAGCCACCGAACGATGACGTCATAGTTGTTGTTGATCCAGGCAATGTTGTGATTGGTGGACTCGAGAGCTTGTTGTAGGGCGTAACTGGCAGGTCTGAGAGTGTTCGAGTTCTCCTTCCTGAACGCTTCTAGCTGTCATGAACACGGCGATTAATGTTATGTTTTGCTATGTTATTCAGACAGACAGACAGACAGCTTGAAGTTAATATAGACAAGCTGACAGAGATATTGATAGAAGTTAGCATTGACAGACAGACAGATATATAGCTAATTTGACAGACAGACAGACAGACAGATTGAGAGATAATTCAACATAGAGAGATAGCCATATAAACATAGATTGATAAATAAGTTAACACAGACAGACAGACAGGTACAGGATTTAATGAGCTTGACATACCTGTTGTAATTCTCGTGGTGTATTGAACTTGGAGGTGGCAACAACGAGGAGGGAAGTCAGGCTGGTGAAGGTGTCGTAGCTGAAACAACACACACACACACACACACACACACGTTAGTTACAATGGCTTTACTCTTTGATAGTATATTGATATAAATATATAGACGCTATATTAAGTTTAACACCATACCACTTAAACACCATACCACTATAACACCATACCACTATAACACCATACCACTGTACTTACTAGGAGGTGATATATTGCCACCGTCGTGTTAGGTAATGCCAAGCTAGTGAGTGACCTACATCATTCTCCGCCACAGCGTTCAGTACCAAGATTGAGTCTGCCTTTCTGATACCGCTACCTTCAGTGAATGCCATATCCAGGTACCTGTAAGTCAGGGGTTTCTAGTTTATTAAGAGAAACCATAACAGAGGTCTTTAATTGGTGAAAAGAACCCACTACCTCTTAATTAGAGTTCTCTAATGGGTAAAAAACCAATAACGTTATCTGTACACTAATGGTCTCTAATTGGTTAGGTTAGGTTTGGTTAACATTTGGTTAATCATCAAACAAAATCACATACAAAGTCTTATTGATTCCAGTGGTGCTCACCGTGAGAGGATCCCGGTGTGTTTGGTACAGCCGAGGGCCGCTAGGAGTTGGGTCTTCTCTGCAGGGGTGTTGGAGGTGAGGTAACGGCTCCAGGCGGCCTCCCACTCCACCTCCCCGCCCTGAGCGATCCCCGTGCAGTATACCGTCGACTTGAGATTTGGCGAGATGGAGCTGTAAAGGTGAGGAGAGAGACTGTGTACCTTTACTGACTAACTGGCACGGACGTCAACAAAACATAGAAACTGTATACACTGAATGACTGTGCACAACATCTCACTGGAGGTACGGTAACAGAACAAGAAATATATACGGTATCTCCCTGACCAACTGAGCTAACCGTAACTGGTACTATATCAACACCACAACAGTATATACAACACTCAACATCACAACACAGTCTTCACCATATGCAAAAACTTACCGAAACATTATAAAACGTTTTATTAAGGTACAAAATGACGACCAGAACAATAAAACGACAACAAAGGCACAATAAACGATGTTTCTCAGAGTGGGTGAACGCGGCCAGTAAATCGTGTGATGGTGGGCCAAGAGGTAATGAAAGGCTTCACTACTATGGTGACTCAGAGGTCGTAATAAGTCTGATTCGCGTGTAGGGACGACTCCCTAAATGTAGTCGTTCACAGGTGGTACAGATAGAATCACAGGTAGTCGTTACAGGCAATATTCAATGAACACCCACCTGCCGTTTAACCAGGCTTTGAAGTGACTATCAGCATTCTTCACACAGTCAGGGAGGCCAAGACGGCAGGCCCAGGAGAGAGCGAGCACCCTCTTGTACTGCTGAAAGTGTGGGTCATCCTCGGCATCCTCGAACCCCACAGACTTGTACAGCGGCATCAGGAGGTCCAACAGGTACTTCTACAGGTTAGGTTTTGATTGGTCAGGTTAGTCAAGTTAGATTAGGCAAGGTTAGGTTAGGTTAGTTTGTATAGTGTATCTACATAACACACACCTTCAGGGCCAGGTAGCTCGGGGTCCGTGATAACATGTCCTGCAGGTAAGTGAGGCTGGTGAGGGCCGCCTGCCACGGGGTGTACTCTTGTTCCTTCCTCAGGTAAACATTGAGTCTCAGCGCTGTCTCGTAGGACAGTCGACCTGGTAGGTGGGAATAGTAATTGATCACCTAAAGCTTAGGCCCCCAGCTTTATAACACCTTAAGATTAGAACTCCTAGATTATTTCACCTTAATTGGGCAACTTACCTGCACGGGCCAGGTTAAGGGCATCATCAATGATCTGGGCTCGGTTGATCACGTGAATGGCTTCATGATCAGTTTTGAGCTGATCAGTGATCAAGGCCCAGTTGTTGGAGTCATAGTTGACGCGGTAGTAACCTGTCTCCTGTAGGTTGAATATGACCCACTGGTCACTGGCGGGCAGCGAGGTCAACGCCTTGTGTTCTTCCGAGTCCTTCATCCACTCAGAGGGAATTGTGTTGCTGAAGTCTGAGTTGTTGGCCGAGGTGTAGGAGAGCGGCACCCACCACCTGTAGGGCGCCTCCTGCTGCCTCGCCGTCGTATTCTCCCTCGGTATCAGCAGGAACCTCTCCTGGGGGTGACATGTCAAGCGCTCGTGAGTACAACCGCTCTACTGAAGATTGGGTCCAACACCTTTTATCTTCTTACTACACGTGTAAGTGACGCATTGTATCTGTGTAACTCACCTGAGTGACAGTGGCTGAGGTGCCATCATCACTATGGGTGACAGTAACTCACCTGAGTAACAGTGGCTGAGGTGCCATCATCACTATGGGTGACAGTAACTCACCTGAGTGACAGTGGCTGAGGTACCATCATCACTCTGGGTGGGTGACAGTAACTCACCTGAGTGACGGTGGCTGAGGTGCCATCATCACTATGGGTGACAGTAACTCACCTGAGTGACAGTGGCTGAGGTGCCATCATCACTACGAGTGACAGTAATCAGCGGGTAGCCCATCTGGAGTGTCCAGGTGTCCATGATGACCTTGACAGTGAGGTCAGAGGTGAGAGTGCCGTCCTGGTGTGCCGCCGCCGTCAAGAACTGCCACAGGTCGTCCTGGGTGGCTGAGTTGTAGGCACTGTGACAGAGTGAACACTCAGTTATCCGCTCCATATGTGTGTGTGTGTGTGTGTGTGTGTGTGCACTAAAAACATCAAGTCACACGAATAATGGAGTGAATATCCTTGTCAGCTAGAAAGACTTACTAGTAGTTGAGGTAGCTAGCGAGGCCCCTCCTGAAGGTAGTCTCCGTTAGGAAGTGGCTCATCATCCTGATTATAGATGAGCCTGAGAATATAGGGGAATAAAGTTTCAACTATTTACCTTATTATGACTCTTGTTCTTTCTCTCGCTTACCCTCAAACACAGAGCTTACCCACCCCTTACCCACCCCTCACCCACTCCTTACCCACCCCTCACCCACCCCTTACACACATACCCGCCCTCACCCACCCCTTACCCACCCCTTACCCACACCTTACCCACCCCTTACCCACCCTTCACCCACCCCTTACCCATACCTTACTCACCTTATCCACTAGGGTGTGTCAATTTTGTCAACATGTTAAAAATCAAATTTGGTAGTCAAAATATTGTGCCTCTTTATGTCTAAACTTGAGATTAGCAAACAAAAATGAATTGAAATAACCCTCACCTACATCAATTATACCTTAAAGTTTCAAATATCAGTATTTCAACAAATTAATGAGACTTGATTAGAATTATTCACTTGATATTAACTAATCTCATGTAAGCATATGGATTATGGAGTATTTTATGGTTCTATAGCTTGTGTACAATATGCATGTCAGAACATGAACATGAACAGGCTCTCCGTGTGGGACAGTTTAATTCTTGTTTTGACTTGTACCAAGCGTGAGGATAAGGCGCCCGGCTCACTCTCCTTCTAGATATCATAGACGGTGGTTTGCTCTCATTGCACTTGCACCTACTCTACCAGACGAATTCTACATTTTAATTATTGTGAGTAGGGCATATTGATTGTCGCAGTTACTTATATCATTGTATAAAGCATTATGTTCTAAGAAATTATTATGTTATTTCTGTTACAGCATTTTTGATAAACAAATTGATATTTTTTGAAACAACAATTGAATTATGAAACATTGAAATATTTTTCTATTTGTCAGATAGTGTGAAGATGTCAAAATTGAAGACAAGAAGTCAGTTGTCAACCCACTTGAGCCTGCTAGTTGGTAAAGGGAAGGAGCTTCCTGTATCAGAACTTCCAACAGTGAGAGACATGCTAAGATTAGGGTTACTCCTTCGAGAAAAAAATGCAAAGGACAGAAGGAACTATACAGATAAAGAACTCATAAATGACATGATAGTCCCTCTTCTGCATCAATGGACAAAAGCTAATGCACTATTCAAACCACCTGTGATTAATCAGTGTCGAACTATTGAGCTAAAACTAACGAAATTATGGCACAAAGCAGTTGAAACATCACTTGGTAAAGGAAACTTGGCCAGGAAAAATGAATTTCTGCACACACTTGATACTCTGTTTGACATTTTGACCTGCAAGTGCTCCATACAATTATATTCTGAATCCAACTGTTCTCACTCAGGTAAGAGAGAAAATAATTCCCACATTGATTGTGGTTGTCCTCGTGAAAAGAAGATCCCTGTTTTAGAGCTTGAATTTATAAAGGCACAGAGGACAAAGGCAGAAGGCCAAGGAAGTATGCAAATGGGTTTAATAGATTATTCAGAAACAAAGAAGCAGATTGCTAATGCCAAGAAGAGAACAAATCCGAGAGAGGGAACAAAAGAAGAAAATGAAGAGTGAAGAAGCCATCCAAAGAGAGGAAGAGCTGTGTCAAGATGTTTATCACTTCTTTGATAGTTCTTCTGATGAACAGGAAGCAACATCAAATGATAGTTCCAAAGAGCCATCTGAACCTTTACCAAAGAAAATGAAATACAACACAAGAAATATTTCAAACATTGCTTTAGCTAGTATTCGCCACCATGCTGGACTTCGTGAGGCTGAAATTGCAACTGCGGCTTGGATAGATGCAGGCCTCATCAGCCGAGAGGATGTATCTTTGGTGATAGATCATAATAAAATTAGAAGAGCACAAGAAAAAATAATGAAGGAAATATCTGATCAGCATGAAAAAGATTTAAGCGAGGGAGGGCTCTCCTGTCTTTTGTTTGATGGAAGAATAGATGACACAAAAGTTTTGCTAGAAGTAGAGGGAGTGAACAGAAAGTTTCCAGGTCTCATCAAAGAAGAACACTACTCTGTCTGTTCTGAGCCTGGTGGTCGGTTTTTGTTTCACTTTGCTCCCGAAACTGAAGTAGAAGGGAAGAAACATGCAGAGGTCATTGCTGATCATATTTTATGTTGGGTTCAGGAGAGAGGACTTGGCAGTTCACTGCAGGCTGTTGGTGGAGATTCAACTGCAGTGAACACCGGATGGCAGGGGGGTGTAATGACGCATTTAGAGAAAAAACTAGGAAGAAGACTTGTTTGGATTGTATGTGATTTACATACAGGCGAGCTACCTCTTCGTCATCTCATCCAGGAACTTGATGGTCCTACAAAGAGCAACAACAAGTGGTCAGGTCCCCTTGGCATCATGCTGGATGAAGCAACACAACTAGAAATAAATACAACCTTTCCAAAGGTCGAAGTTGGCCCTCCCCTTCCGGCGTTGTCTGAAGGAGTCATCAAAGATCTCAGCACAGATCAATCCTATGCTTATCGTATTGCCCAAGCAATAAGATCAGGAGAAGTGCCTCAGTCATTGGCTCTCTTGGAGATTGGACCTGTCAGTCACAGCCGTTGGTTAACTACAGCTCTTCGTTTCTGCAGGATTTGGATTTCCAAACACGAATTGAAGGGCAAAGTGCTGAAGAATTTGAGGTTAATTGTTGAATTTATTATTGGAGTTTATCTTCCCCAGTGGTTTAGTGTGAAACTTAATCCTATGTGGGTGGATGGGCCCAATCACCTTTTGTTTCAATTGCAGCTAGTAAGAACACAGAGGAAGGTAGTGAGGGACATCGTGTTACCTGTGGCAAGAAGGTCCGCTTGGTATGCTCGATCAGAAGCAGTTTTGCAAGCAATGCTTTGCAGTCAATGTACCAATCTCCGAACCGAGGCTGTAGAAGTCATTCTAAAGATTAGAGGAACGCTAATAGATGACGACCAGTTGGGAGACTGTTCGTTTCATTCAAGAAAAGTTCCCCCAATAAACGTCAATGCCACCAAATTGTCAGAATTGGTTGACTTGAGTTTGGAAGTCTTAGAGCCACCATTGACAACAAGTCTAACTAGCCAAGAATTGAGAAACCTTAAAGAGACTCCAATGCAGGTGCCGAAGTGGCCTTCCCACACTCAAAGTGTGGAGAGATGTGTGAAAATGGTCACAGAAGCAGCGGGCCATGTTTACAGCCACGAGAGGCGAGAAGGTTACATCAAAGCACAAATAGCAAGCAGACTACTGATGACAAGAAACCAAAGCAAAGAGAGTATGAAGGCATTGGTTACTTTCAAATAGACTACGGATAATAAAATATAATAATTTGAAACTTGAAACAGTAACATGTGTGCAAACGCTGGTTATGTTATAAATTCACAAATATGTACATTTAAAAATCCATTTGATGTAGGTAGGACTTATTATAAAAAAAAATTTATGCCAGAATATTGTTTTGCATGCTTAAAGACTACAATAAATTGCTACCAAATTACTCGATTTTCAATTTAGCCAGTTCACCCCCTAAATTGACACACCCTATTACCCACCCCTTACCCACCCCTTACTCACCCCTTATCCATCCCTTACTTACCTTTAACATAGGCGATGGTATCATATATTTGGTGGATCTGGTCAAGTGTATCAACGTTTATGCTGATGGGATGAGAGGAACACAAACTATCTAGCACCATTACCATCTGTACACCATCTACCACCATCTGTTCCACCATCTTCCACTCTGGTTCCAGCTGTTATGGTCAGACAGGTGATATATTAACATTTTTAACACGATAGGAGGATAATGTTAAGGTGTGCAATGATTAGATGGAATATTTATTTGATGTTTACATATTAACATGTTAGTTTATGTTAAAATGGATGTTAATATATAGAAGGTTAACGTTAAAATGAATTTTGCCTTTAAATTAATATTATAATTAATTAACATGTCTTGGATAAGATTAAAATAAATGTTAACATGGGTGATTAATGTTGATATTAGTCAAATTATTTAGACACAAATATAGATGAGAGAGAGAGAGAGAGAGAGAGAGATGTACGATATATATATATATATATATATATATATATATATATATATATATATATATATATATATATATATATATATATATATATATATATATGTAATATTCAGAAATTTCAGATTAATTTCAAACACCGCACAATTGGCGATACTGAGCTTTCAAGGTCGTCGGAGGGAAGAGAGCGCTCCCTGCACATAGAGAGAGGTTGTGGAACTAGGCCTAAGTGATATTAAATGTAATTTGCCGAATTAATAATGATGCGATTCATGAAGTTAAGGGACTATTATTGAATTTGAAATTATTATATATCGTTTATCAGTCTGAATAATGTTACGGGTGTCCCAAGGAGTTATTAGTTAGGCGGAAAATATGTCACGTAGGCCTAAGCTAGCGCCTTGGAGAGACGCGACGCTGGCTGGTCCTCAATCACGTGAAAGCGATTGGACCTACAGGACATCCCTGCGCGTCAGTCCACAGAAATAGTCACGTGGCCTAGTCACCTGTGTTGCACTATTGCAGTATAACAAGTAAGTCTCATTCGATCTCAGACAGGGTTAGATAGGGCAGTGGTAAAGTTAACAAGAGCTAACAGTGAGTTCATTTCAGGGTTTCCGTCAGAACCCACTTGACTGCGAGAAATTGACTGCGAGAGTGATGACTGCGAGAGATTGACTGCCGTTTGAGACTGCCGTTGATGATTGAGGGTGGCGATTGTCGCCATTGGACCGATCAGTGTAAGCCTGTCACTGTTTAGCGGGGTAGCAAAGGATCTCTTCAGGGAATCTAGCCGTCTGGGTGCCCAGCTGACGACGGGACGATCGTTGGGGTCATCAGCTCTCCTCTACCTCGGCTCACAATACCACATGTTTCAAGCAGCTTAGTGAAACCCTCTTGCTAACGGGAAGCTAAAGCTTCTCTCAACTGTACAAGGTCTGATTGGCTCACTCCCTTCCGCTTTATGGATGTACCGTGGGGTAAAGTGAAGCTAGCTGAGTGATACAGGGTCGCACACTGGGGCCAAGAGTCAGTGGAGTTTAGAGGTACACTTTCCAAGGTGGAGAAAGGCTGATTTGGGCCTTAAACTACGGGTGCCTGTTGGTTGTGCCTTAAACGACTACGGAGTGCAGGTGGAATCTGTGTGTGTGTTAGGTTAGGAAGCATGGTTCACGGGTATTGGTGGACTCAGTAACGTCTTTATAATAGTGACAATATTTTTGTGTGTAGTTAATACTATTTTTTCAGTTACTAATGTATGCTGTGTGCATTTAAAATTTCTTTATAGTTTCAATCTCAGATATAACCTTTGTTCCCCAGAGTAGTGTTTAAGTTAGGTTAGGAGGTGTGCATCTGTTGGTGTAACATAATTATATTGAGTGCCCTTTAGGCCTATTCATTGTAAAGTATTTAATTTCTTATTTTTTAATACCATTTCCTCAGTGACTGATATTATTTTGTTGAAAACCCTTAAGGCCTGCATCTGTTGGTGTAACATAATTATATTGAGTGCGCTTTAGGCCTATTCATAGTGGAATTAATAATTTCTTATTTTTATACCACTTCCGCAGTGGTGGAAATTATTCTGTGAAAACCCTTAAGGCCTGTTTCATGTGTGCAAGCAACATTTCTTAATACTTTAAATTTATTGTTGCCTGAGTTTCTAATAATTTCAATATCATGTATAACTTTTATTCCTCAGAGTAGTGTTTTAAGTTCAAGTTAAGAGGTGCGCATATTGGTGCACCATTATTTGATTGTGTTTGTAGTTGGAGGGAATATAAGTGTCTAAAATTTACAGTGTGTCTCATTCATCCCAGTCACAGACGCTATCTTTCCACGGGTCACGGACAATTCATTTTGTTAGTAAATTTAAGTGCTCTTGTGCTGGTTCGGGATTTTTCTCAAAGGGGCGCTTCCACTGCCATTACCATCTAATAATCTTTAATAAACCCCAAGACAAGTGAGAAAATAAAGTCCAGTAAATTCCGACCGGTTACATATATATATATATATATATATATATATATATATATATATATATATATATATATATATATATATATATATATATATATATATATGCTGATAACCACAAGGAAAGAAGAAAACACGAAGTTCCCAAGCGCTTTCGTGTAATTCACATCTTCAGGGGTGAGTACAGACTAAAGGGAAGTACAAAACAAGGGTATATATACAGAGGAGGGTGAGACCAGGTCCACAATGGTCAGGTATTAGGAAATGACCCTACTAATCTTTAAATAGCACCGCAACGGTCGGTAGTCAGGTCAGAGGGTAAGGTGACCCAACCTTCTCACCTGGTTACAAATCTTCTTAATTACAAAATTGTCCAGTTTGTACATGCCATTACTCAAATTCATGTTGAATGCTTCGGTATGTTTAATAAAAACATAAGAATGGAGGAAACTGCAGCGGGCCTATTGGCCCATACTGGGCAGTCCCGTTTACACCCAACCCCTATTGCTCATATAAGCATCCAACCTATGTTTGAAGCTATTCAGCGTATTCCAGTTAATGATGATATTTGGTAACTTGTTCCATTCATCCACTACTCTGTTTCCAAACCAGTGTTTACCTATTTCACGCCTAAATCTAAATTTGTCTAATTTAAAACCATTGTTACGAGTTCGCTCCTGGTTGGATAGTTTGAGTACCTTTGTAATGTCCCCTTTGTTTAGCCCTGACTTCCACTTATACACCTCTATCAGGTCGCCCCTCGCTCTACGTCTCTCGAGGGAGTGCAAATTAAGATGCTTTAACCTGTCTCTATACTCAAGGTTCCTAATGCCCGGGATTAGTCTTGTCATTCTCCTCTGAATTCTTTCCAAGGATTCTTTATCCATTCTGTAATACGGTGACCAGAACTGAACTGCGTAATCCAGGTGTGGTCTCACAAGAGCAAGATACAGTTTCAGGATAACCTCGCTAGTCTTGTAACTAACACTCCTTTGTATGAAAACACATTGTTTACTTGGCTTAAAGTTCCTACTTATCATTACTCCTAAATCTCTCTCGCAGTCAGATTTCTCTATGGCATCGTTGTTCATCTGGTATCTGGTTTCCCTGTTTACATCTCCTATACTGAGTACTTTACATTTGTCCACGTTGAATTTCATCTGCCATTTTTCAGACCATTCGAAAAATTTGTTTAGATCTTCCTGTAGTTTTGCTGAGTCCTCGTCAGATTTAATAACACGTCCTATTTTAGTGTCATCAGCAAATTTACTTATGTTGCTGTCTATGCCGATATCTATGTCGTTTATGTATATAATAAATAATAATGGTCCAAGTACTGAGCCTTGGGGAACTCCACTAGTGACGTTGCTCCAATGGGATTTAGTGCCGTTAATGCTCACTCGCTGTTTCGTGTCCTGTAACCACGCCCTAATCCGTTTAAGGATATTACCTTTGATGCCATGTGCTTCTACCTTTCTAATTAGTCTTTCGTGGGGGACTCTGTCGAAGGCTTTGCTAAAGTCGAGATATACCACATCATAATTGTGCCCTTCGTCCACCGATTCGAAAACTGATGAAAAGAATGTTAATAGATTAGTTAGACATGAACGCCCGCTTGTGAAGCCATGTTGGGAATCATTGATCAACTTGTGCTTCTCCAGGTGGTTTCGAATAGAGTTTGAAATGATTGATTCAAGTAATTTGCCTACTATTGATGTTAGGCTGATTGGGCGGTAGTTAGAGGATAGTGATCTATCCCCCTTCTTGAAAATCGGTATTACATTCGCTATCCTCCAGGATTCTGGTACTACACCTGTTTTTTAAGGACATGTTAAACAACTTTGCTAAGGGCATACTAAGCTCTTCCTTACATTCCTTTAATACTCTGGCAAATATCTCATCGGGACCAGGTGACTTATTAGGCTTTAGTTTGTCTATTTGCTTACTAACATCGCTACTAGTCACTACTATCTCGCTTAATTTGTTTTCTTCACTATCCCTGAATAGAGTCGGTGCCTCCGGTATCATGTTTACATTTTCGGTGGTGAAAACTGTAGAAAAATATTTATTCAAATTATTGCTCATTTCTCCGTCGTTGTCAGTGAGCTCGCCGGTATCTGACCGTATTGGTCCAATCTTTTCTCGTGTTTTAGTTGGATACAATTGGTAGAATCCTTTGAGGTTTGTCTTCGCCTCCCTTGCTATCCTTACCTCATTATTCCTCTTGGCTTTCCTTATCTCGGTTTTAATCCTACTCGCCAATACCTTATAATAATCCTGGAGGTAAATTTCACCATGATTTATCCTTCTACCTATAGCCTTCCTTTGGCCAATGATGTTCTTTAAATAATTATTTATCCATTTAGGGTCATTGTTGTGTGATCTGAGTTTTTTGTATGGTATGTTCTGCCTTTATGCATTAAGTAACTCATTATTTAAATTGTCGTGGAACTCGGCTCTCTCACATCTCTATATCAGGTCTGTGTCATCTGTCAGGTTTACGCCCAAGCGCGACACCCCTTCTCCCAGCTGCCTCTTTTAACTGTCAAAGTTTGCCCTTCTGAAATCTGGTACTTTAGTGGAATTTTCCTTACGTCTGCCCTGAAAATCTAACTGGAATCTAATTTCTTTGTGATCGTTGTTTGCAAGTTCGTTCCCTACCTCGACATTGCTAATGAGGTTTTCTCTGTTCTACAGAACTAAATTGAGTATATTACTACCCCGGGTGGGTACGGTTATATGTTGACTTAGGAAACAGTCCTGGATCGTTTCGAGAAAATCCTCTGATTCTGAGTTACCCTTAAGGTCAGTCCAATCTATTTGGCCAAGGTTAAAGTCACCTACTATACAGTCTTTGTTGTGTATGGAAGCCCTGTGCATTTCATCCCAGATAAGTCGCTCATTGACTCTATCAAGATTGGGAGGTCTATATATTACTCCTGTGATTAATTTTTCCCTACGGTCGATTAATTCCATCCAAATTGTTTCTGTATTCCGCTCAGTTTTTATTTCCTTATTTATTTCACACTTCAGATTATCCCTGACATAGATTGCTACTCCGCCTCCTTTCCTGGTCTGCCTATCGGTATGGAACAATTTGTAACCCGCAATTTGGTATTCAACCGGTAACTCACGTGAGTCTAGGTTGATCCATGTTTCAGTGAATGCTATTATGTCGATTTTTTCGGTACATACTAAGGCCCTAATATCATCCATTTTGTTTCTCATACTTCTGCTGTTCGCGTAGTAGACATTAAAGTTAGTCGTGTTCTGAGTCCTCCCTTTACCGCATTTAGGTTTAAACTCCCCGTCTCCTTTAGTTTTGTTGTCATTCCTAACACTATTTCCCTGTAATCTTTCACTTTGCTTACCCGCTCCTACAGCAGTCTCCTCCACCCCCGTGCCCTCATGTTCTCCTAGCAGTTTAAAGACTTCGATATCTTTTGAACTGCCCCCTCTAAAGACCCAGCCAGGGTTGCCACCCCCTCCCGAGACAGGTGCACCCCATCCCCAGCATAAAGGTCCCTTCTGCCGTAGCAGTTTTCCCAGTGGTCAATGTATGGGACGATATTGACTTGCAATATCCGTCAAGACGGCCGATGACACCAACTGCCCTTGACAACCATTCATTGCTAACTCTCCTTCTTTCCTAGACACTACATATGATAGGGATCCCTCCCTTAGTCCTAATACGATTTATAGCTGTCTTGAACTTATCAAGAATCTCTTCACTCCTACACCCGCCAATATCGTTGCCTCCTGCACTGAGGCAGATAATGGGTTTGTTCCCATTACCAGACAAGATATTGTCCATCCTGTCAACTATATCCCCCACCCCAGCCCCTGGCAAACACACCCTCATCCTATTTTTATTTTTACCACAAAAGGCTCTGTCCAAGTACCTTACCTGTGAGTCACCAGCAATTAAAGTTTTTATACTTTCCTTGTCAGCCCTGTCCCTGACTGTACTAACGTCCATTTCGTCTATCAACGGACTGAACGAGTTGGTACACTCAGCTGTTGTTGTCGTTGTTGTATCCTTGGTGTGTTTCTTGACCACCAGCTTGGTAGTCCCTCTCCTCACAACCTTCCATTCGTCATTCACCGGCTTTCCCTGTCTCGTTTCTACCTTCATCTTTGGTATCTCTTCCTTTAATTTCAAGATTTCTTGCTCTAATTTCAGGGTTTTTTCCTTGGTATTCTGTAACTCGGTCCACAGATGGGCATAGCCCCGTTTACAAGTAGCACTAGCCATAATGAGACTAAATTCTATGATGTTCCTACTATCAATTGAATTACAAGGTAATATTGAGGAGGGATTATCCCAGTCAATGCAATGCTTGTTATCCCTCAAATGAACAAACAGAGCATTGGATTCCTGGCCTGTCTTAACACTATATTTATGTTGTTTAAGTCTAGTTACAAGATCTTTACCTGTCTGGCCTAAGTAAAACATATTACATTCCTTGCATGTAATGAGGACCTAAAAGCTTTCCTGCCACAACTTAACAACTTAGCCCCCTCGATCAAATTCACTGTGGAATTAGAGCAAGACTGTAAATTGCCATTCCTAGACTGTCTGATACACAGAATAGGTAACACTTTTAAGTTCAGTATTTATAGAAAACCTACTAATGTGTGTTCATACATTCATTATTATTCTGCCCACCATAATAGAGTCAAACAGTCAGTATTTTCAACAATGTTTTTACGTGCTTTGAGAATTTGCAGTCCGGAATTCATTGATGAGGAATATAAATATATCTATAATATTGGCTCAAACCTTAAATACCCTAAATCTTTCATAGACAAATGCCTAAACATTACTAAGAAAACTTTTTATAGAACTGATCTCAAGCCCACCCATGACCATAAGAATATCTTAATATTACCATTTCACAAAAATTTCTCACACATTCCTTTACAACTAAAAACCTGGAACGTCAATGTGGCATTTAAAAACTCATGCACTGTTAAACAAATGTTAATCAAGAACTCCCCCAACAACTCAATTGGTTGCATTTATAAAGTTCCTTGCAAGGAATGTAATAAGTTTTACTTAGGCCAGACAGGTAAAGATCTTGTAACTAGACTTAAACAACATAAATATAGTGTTAGGACAGGCCAGGAATCCAATGCTCTATTTGTTCATTTGAGGGATAACAAGCATTGCATTGACTGGGATAATGCCTCCTCAATATTACCTTGTAATTCAATTGATAGTAGGAACATCATAGAATCTAGTCTCATTAAACATACCGAAGCATTCAAAATGAATTTGAGTAATGGCTTGTACAAACTGGACAATTTTGTAATTAAGAAGATCTGTAACCAGGTAAGAAGGTTGGGTCACCTTACCCTCTGACCTGACTACCGACCGTTGCGGTGCTATTTAAAGATTAGTAGGGTCATTACCTAATACCTGACCATTGTGGACCTGGTCTCACCCTCCTCTGTATATATACACCTTGTTTTGTACTTCTCTTTAGTCTGTACTCACCCCTGAAGATGTGAATTACACGAAAGCGCTTGGGAACTTCGTGTTTTCTTCTTTCCTTGTGGTTATCAGCATATATATATATATATATATATATATATATATATATATATATATATATATATATATATATATATATATATATATATATATATATATATATATAACACACCTCCCAAAACCACAGTTATACTCACATAATCAGTAACAACAGACTGTAGGAAGGTAGCGAACCCTTCATTGAGCCAGATGTCGTTCCACCAGCTGGGAGTGACTAAGTTCCCAAACCACTGATGGGCCAACTCATGAGACACCAACACCACCACACGCTGTCTGTTGCTCGCTGACGAGACCCCAGGGTTGTACAGCATGGACGGCTCGCTGGGTGGGTAAAGTAGGCATGGAGTGATGTTTGCTGTGTTGGAGTGATGTTTGTTATGTTGGAGTGATGTTTGTTGTGTTGGAATGATGTTTGCTGTGTTGGAGTGATGTTTGTTGCGTTGGAGTGATGTTTGTTGTGTTGGAGTGATGCTTGTTGTGTTGGAGTGATGTTTGGTGTGTTGGAGTGATGTTTGCTGTGTTGGAATGATGTTTGTTGTGTTGGAGTGATGTTTGCTGTATTGGAGTGATGTTTGCTGTGAGTAATATTTGTTGTGTTGGAGTGATGTTTGCTGTGTTGGAGTGATGTTTGTTGTGTTGGAGTGATGTTTGTTGTGTTGGAGTGATGTTTGTTGTGTTGGAGTGATGTTTGCTGTGTTGGAGTGATGTTTGCTGTGTTGGAAAGATGTTTGTTGTGTTGGAAAGATGTTTGTTGTGTTGGAGTGATGTTTGCTGTATTGGAGTGATGTTTGCTGTGTTGGAGTAATATGTTGGTGTGTTGGAGTGATGTTTGCTGTGTTGGGTGATGTTTGTTGTGTTGGAGTGATGTTTGTTGTGTTGGAGTGATGTTTCTTGTGTTGGAGTGATGTTTGCTGTGTTGGAGTGATGTTTGCTGTGTTGCAGTGATGTTTGTTGTGTTGGAGTGATGATTACTGTGTTGGACAAATATTTGTTGTGTTGCAGTGTTTTGTTGTGTTGGAGTGATGTTTGTTGTGTTGGAGTGATGTTTGTTGTGTTGGAGTGATGTTTGTTGTCTTGAAGTGATGTTTGTTGTGTTGGAGTGATATTTGCTTTGTTGGAGTGATGTTTGCTGTGTTAGAGTGATGTTTGCTGTGTTGGAGTGATGTTTGCTGTGTTGGAGTATTATTTGTTGTGTTGGAGTGATGTTTGCTGTGTTGGAGTGATGTTTGTTGTGTTGGAGTGATGTTTGCTGTGTTGGAGTGATGTTTGTAGTGTTGGAGTGGTATTTATTGCGTTGGAGTGATGTTTGCTGTGTTGGAGTGATGTTTGCTGTGTTGGAGTGATGTTTGCTGTGTTGGAGTGATGTTTGTTGTGTTGCAGTGATGTTTGTTGTGTTGGAGTGATGTTTCTTGTGTTTGAGTGATGTTTGCTGTGTTGGAGTGATGTATGCTGTACTAGAGTGATGTGTGCTATGTTGGAGTGATGTTTGTTGTGTTGGAGTGATGCTTATTGTGTTGTAGTGATATTTACTGTGTTGGAGTGATATTTACTGTGTTGGAGTGATGTTTGTTGTGTTGTAGTGATGTTTACTGTGGTGGAGTGCTGTTTTTTGTGTTGGAGTGATGTTTGTTGTGTTATAGTGATGTTTGTTGTGTTGGCGTGATGTTTGTTGTGTTGGAGTGATATTTGCTGTGTTGGAGCAATGTTTACTGTGTTGGAGTGATGTTTGTTGTGTTGTAGTGATGTTTGTTGTGTTGTAGTGATGTTTGTTGTGTTGGAGTGATATTTACTGTGTTGGAGTAATGTTTACTGTGTTGGAGTGATGTTTGTTGCGTTGGAGTGATGTTTCCAGTGTTGGTGTTATGTTTACTGTGTTGGAGTGATGTTTACTGTGTTGGAATGATGATTACTGTGTTGGAGTGATGTTTGTTGTGTTGGAGTGGTGTTTGTTGCGTTGGAGTGATGTTTGCTGTGTTGGAGTGATGTTTGCTGTGTTGGAGTGATGTTTGCTGTGTTGGAGTGATGTTTGTTGTGTTGGAGTGATGTTTGCTGTATTGGAGTGATGTTTGCTGTGTTGGAAGTAATGTTGTTGTGTTGGGTGATGTTTGTTGTGTTGGAGTGATGTTTGTTGTGTTGGAGTGATGTTTGTTGTGTTGAGTGATGTTTGCTGTGTTGGAGTGATGTTTGCTGTGTTGGAGTGATGTTTGTTGTGTTGGAGTGATGTTTGCTGTGTTGGAGTGATGTTTGCTGTGTTGGAGTGATGTTTGTTGTGTTGGAGTGATGTTTGCTGTGTTGGAGTGATGTTTGCTGTGTTGGAGTGATATTTGTTGTGTTGGAGTGATGTTTGTTGTGTTGGAGTGATGTTTGTTGTGTTGGAGTGATGTTTCTTGTGTTGGAGTGATGTTTCTTGTGTTGGAGTGATATTTGCTTTGTTGGAGTGATGTTTGCTGTGTTAGAGTGATGTTTGTTGTGTTGGAGTGATGTTTCTTGTGTTGGAGCGATGTTTGCTGTGTTGGAGCGATGTTTGTTGAGTTGGAGTGATGTTTGTTGTGTTGGAGTGATGTTTGCTGTGTTGGAGTGATGTTGCTGCATGTTGGAGTCTTTGTTGTGTTAGGTAAGGGTTTGCTGTGTTGGGAGATGTTTATTTGTGTTGGAGTGATGTTTGTTGTGTTAAGTGTTTGTTGTTGGGTGATGTTTTGTTGTGTTGGAGTGATGTTTGCTGTGTTGGAGTGATGTTGCTGTGTTGGAGTGATGTTTGCTGTGTTTGAGTGATGTTTGCTGTGTTGGAGTGATGTATGCTGTGTTAGAGTGATGTTTGTTGTGTTGGAGTGATTTTTCTTGTGTTGGAGCGATGTTTGCTGTGTTGGAGGGATGTTTGTTGAGTTGGAGTGATGTTTGTTGTGTTGGAGTGATGTTTGCTGTGTTGGAGTGATGTTTGCTGTGTTGGAGTGTTATTTGTTGTGTTGGAGTGAGGTTTGCTGTGTTGGAGTGATGTTTGTTGTGTTGGAGTGATGTTTGTTGTGTTGGAGTGATGTTTGTTGTGTTGGAGTGATGTTTGTTGTGTTGGAGTGATGTTTGCTGTGTTGAGTGATGTTTGCTGTGTTGGAGTGTTTGCTGTGTTGGAGTGATGTTTGTTGTCATTGCAGTGATGTTTGCTGTATTGGAGTGATGTTTGCTGTGTTGGAGTAATATTTGTTGTGTTGGGTAGTGTTTGTTGTGTTGGGTGATGTTTTGTTGTGTTGGAGTGATGTTTGTTGTGTTTGGAGTGATGTTTATTGTGTTGAAGTGATATTTGCTGTTGGAGTGATGTTTGCTGTGTTGTTAGAGTGATGTTTGTTGTGTTGGAGTGATGTTTGTTGTGTTGGAGTGATGTTTGCTGTGTTGGAGTAATATTTGTTGTGTTGGAGTGATGTTTGCTGTGTTGGAGTGATGTTTGTTGTGTTGGAGTGATGTTTGTTGTGTTGGAGTGATGTTTCTTGTGTTGGAGTAAAGTTTACTGTGTTGGAGTGATATTTGCTGTGTTGGAGTGATGTTTGTTGTGTTGGAGAGTAATGTTTGCTGTGTTGGGGTGATGTTTGCTGTGTTGGAGTGATGTTTGTTGTGTTGCAGTGATGTTTGTTGTGTTGGAGTGATGTTTGCTGTATTGGAGTGATGTTTGTTGTGTTGGAGTGATGTTTGGTATATTGGAGAGTAATGTTTGCTGTGTTGCTGTGATGTTTTCTGTGTTGGAGTGATATTTGTTGTGTTGGAGTAATGTTTGCTGTGGTGGAGAGTGATATTTACTGTGTTGGAGTGATGTTTTTTGTGTTGGAGTGATGTTTACTGTGTTGGATTGATGTTTGTTGTGTTGGAGAGTGATATTTTTTGTGTTGGAGTGATGTTTGTTGTGTTGGAATGATGTTTACTGTGTCGGAGTGATTTTTGTTGTGTTGGAGAGTGATATTTACTGTATTCGAGTGATGTTTGTTGTGTTGGAGTGATGTTTGTTGTGTTGGAGTGATGTTTGTTGTGTTGGAGAGTAATGTTTGCTGTGTTGGAGTGATGTTTGTTGTGTTGCAGAATGATATTTACTGTACTGGAGTGATGTTTGTTGCGTTGGAGTGATGTTTGTTGCGTTGGAGTGATGTTTGCTGTGTTGGAGTAATGTTGTTGTGTTGGAGTGATGTTTGCTGTGTTGGAGTGATGTTTGTTGTGTTGGAGTGATGTTTGTTGTGTTGGAGTGATGTTTCTTGTGTTGGAGTAAAGTTTACTGTGTTGGAGTGATGTTTGTTGTGTTGTAGTGATGTTTGTTGTGTTGGCGTGATGTTTGTTGTGTTGGAGTGATATTTGCTGTGTTGGAGTAATGTTTACTGTGTTGGAGTGATGTTTGTTGTGTTGTAGTGATGTTTGTTGTGTTGTAGTGATGTTTGTTGTGTTGGAGTGATATTTACTGTGTTGGAGTAATGTTTACTGTGTTGGAGTGATGTTTGTTGCGTTGGAGTGATGTTTCCAGTGTTGGTGTTATGTTTACTGTGTTGGAGTGATGTTTACTGTGTTGGAATGATGATTACTGTGTTGGAGTGATGTTTGTTGTGTTGGAGTGGTATTTGTTGCGTTGGAGTGATGTTTGCTGTGTTAGAGTGATGTTTGCTGTGTTGGAGTGATGTTTGCTGTGTTGGAGTGATGTTTGTTGTGTTGGAGTGATGTTTGCTGTGTTGGAGTGATGTTTGCTGTGTTGGAGTGATGTTTGTTGTGTTGGAGTGATGTTTGTTGTGTTGGAGTGATGTTTGTTGTGTTGGAGTGATGTTTGTTGTGTTGGAGTGATGTTTGCTGTGTTGGAGTGATGTTTGCTGTGTTGGAGTGATGTTTGTTGTGTTGGAGTGATGTTTGTTGTGTTGGAGTGATGTTTGTTGTGTTGGAGTGATGTTTGATGTGTTGGAGTGATGTTTGTTGTGTTGGAGTGATGTTTCTTGTGATGCAGAATGATATTTACAGTGTTCGAGTGATGTTTGTTGCGTTGGAGTGATGTTTACTGTGGTGAAGTGATGTTTGTTGTGATGTTTGTTGTGTTCGAGTGATGTTTGTTGTGTTGGAGTGATGTTTGCTGCGTTGGAGTGATGTTTGTTGTGTTCGAGTGATGTTTGTTGTGTTCAGTGATGTTTGCTGTGTTGGGTGATGTGTGTGGAGTGATGTTTACTGTGTTGGGTATTTTACTGTGTTAGTGATGTTTGCTGTATGTTTGAGTGATATTTACTGTGTTGGAGTGATGTTTTTGTGTTGGAGAGTAATGTTTGCTGTGTTGGTGTGATGTTTGCTGTGTTGGAGTGATGTTACTGTGTTGGAGTGATGTTTACTGTGTTGGGTAAATATTTGCTGTGTTGGAGTGATGTTTGTTGTGTTGGAGAGTAATGTTTACTGTGTTGGAGTGATATTTGCTGTGTTGGAGTGATGTTTGTTGTGTTGGAGAGTAATGTTTGCTGTGTTGGGGTGATGTTTGCTGTGTTGGAGTGATGTTTGTTGTGTTGCAGTGATGTTTGTTGTGTTGGAGTGATGTTTGCTGTATTGGAGTGATGTTTGTTGTGTTGGAGTGATGTTTGGTATATTGGAGAGTAATGTTTGCTGTGTTGCTGTGATGTTTTCTGTGTTGGAGTGATATTTGTTGTGTTGGAGTAATGTTTGCTGTGGTGGAGAGTGATATTTACTGTGTTGGAGTGATGTTTTTTGTGTTGGAGTGATGTTTACTGTGTTGGATTGATGTTTGTTGTGTTGGAGAGTGATATTTTTTGTGTTGGAGTGATGTTTGTTGTGTTGGAATGATGTTTACTGTGTCGGAGTGATTTTTGTTGTGTTGGAGAGTGATATTTACTGTATTCGAGTGATGTTTGTTGTGTTGGAGTGATGTTTGTTGTGTTGGAGTGATGTTTGTTGTGTTGGAGAGTAATGTTTGCTGTGTTGGAGTGATGTTTGTTGTGTTGCAGAATGATATTTACTGTACTGGAGTGATGTTTGTTGCGTTGGAGTGATGTTTGTTGCGTTGGAGTGATGTTTACTGTGGTGAAGTGATGTTTGTTGTGATGTTTGCTGTGTTGGAGTGACGTTTACTGTGTTGGAGTGATATTTGCTGTGTTGGAGTAATGTTCACTGTGTTGGAGTGATGTTTGTTGTGTTGAAGTGATGTTTACTGTGTTGGAGTGATGTTTGTTGTGTTGGAGAGTAATGTTTGCTGTGTTGGTGTGATGTTTGCCTTTTTGGAGTGATGTTTACTGTGTTGGAGTGATGTTTGTTGTGTTGGAGTGATATTTGCTGTGTTGGAGTGATGTTTGTTGTGTTGGAGAGTAATGTTTGCTGTGTTGGTGTGATGTTTGCTGTGTTGGAGTGATGTTTACTGTGTTGGAGTGATGTTTACTGTGTTGGAGTGATATTTGCTGTGTTGGTGTGATGTTTGCTGTGATTGGAGTAGGTTTTGTTGTGTTGGAGTGATGTTTGTTGTGTTGGAGAGTAATGTTTGCTGTGTTGGTGTGATGTTTGCTGTGTTGGAGTGATGTTTACTGTGTTGGAGTGATCTTTGTTATGTTGGAGTGATGTTTGTTGTGTTGGAGAGTAATGTTTCCTGTTTTGGTGTGATGTTTGCTGTGTTGGAGTGATGTTTGTTGTGTTGGTGTGATGTTTGTTGTGTTGGAGTGATGTTTGCTGTGTTGGAGTGGTGTTTACCGTGTTGGAGGGTTGTCTGTTGTGTTGGAGAGTAATTTTTGCTGTGTTGGAGTGATGTTTGTTGTGTTGGAGTGATGTTTGATGTGTTGCAGTGATGTTTGTTGTGTTGGAGTGATGTTTGTTGTGATGCAGAATTATATTTACTGTGTTGGAGTGATGTTTGTTGTGTTGGAGTGATCTTTGTTGTGTTGGAGTTATGTTTGTTGTGTTGCAATGATGTTTGTTGTGTCGGAGAGTAATGTTTCCTGTTTTGGTATGATGTTTGTTGTGTTGGAGTGATGTTTGTTGTGCTGGAGTGATGTTTACCGTGTTGGAGTGTTGTGTGTTGTGTTGGAGTGTTGCTTGGTCTATCGGAGAGTAATGTTTGCTGTGTTGCTGTGATGTTTGCTGTGTTGGAGTGATGTTTGCTGTGTTGGAGAGTGATATTTACTGTGCTGGAGTGATGTTTGTTGTGTTGGAGTGATGTTTCCTGTGTTGGAGTAATGTTTTCTGTGTTGGAGTGATGGTTGTGGTGTTGGAGTGATGTTTGTTGTGTTGGAGTGATGATTGTTGTGTTGGAGTGATGTTTGTTGTGTTGGTGTGATGTTTACTGTTTTGGAATGATGTTTGTTGTGTTGGAGATTGTTATTTACTTTGTTGGAGTGATGTTTGTTGTGTTGGAGTGATGTTTGTTGTGTTGGTGTGATGTTTACTGTGTTGGAGTGATGTTTGTTGTGTTGGAGTAATGTTTACTGTGTTGGAGTGATGGTTGTTGTGTCGGAGTGATGTTTGTTATACTGGAGAGTTAACTAGTATAGATAATGTTTTCTACGGCTAAAACTTCCTTTTAATATCTC
The DNA here is from genome assembly GCF_018991925.1 of Homarus americanus. Classification (NCBI taxonomy): domain Eukaryota; kingdom Metazoa; phylum Arthropoda; class Malacostraca; order Decapoda; family Nephropidae; genus Homarus; species Homarus americanus. The sequence continues at coordinate 19,181 of NW_024716601.1, read as the reverse complement.
AATATAGATAATAAATAATGTCTTCAATGTGTGTGTGTGTGTGTGTGTGTGTGTGTGTGTCTCACCTGAATGTAATTAGTCCCCAGTTCTCCATTGCTGACGCGGCTGAGTCAGGGAGAGCCACAAGGTCCTGCTTGGCCAGCGGGTACCTTAGGGTGAAGTATTCCTCCAGAAAGGTGAGAGCCTTCCTCCCACTCTCCAGTGCCACCCCAGCCTGACCCACCAACGAAGGCCGTGTCCATACTGTAGCCACGAGAACACGAGAGAATGATGCATAACTATGCGAACATGTTAAAGTGCAGGAAAACAAACAATGTAAATAAACAATATACAATAATTCACAATGGAAGCAAACAAACAAAATGCCATATACTTCAGGTAAATAAACAAACAGTCAAATTTAGCCAACTAAAAATAAGAAAGACATTCAAACCTTTTTCAACTAAATGTAAACATCCTGAGAGACCAACACAGCAGACCCACCTGACAGCTCAACTCCGTCAACATATGTGGAGTTGTAAACGAAATCTGAGACAACGAAAGCGACGAGGTAGGTGGACATGGGTACACTGGTGGTGAAGTGGTCCCACACCCATCCTGGTTGACCTAAACTGTGACACATAATACATATTAATACATGATAATACATAATACAAGATATACCTGATGTGTATGTTATGTATACTGTGTGGTGGTCAAGTGTATTAGCGGTTATCTCCTCTCCTAAGAGACAATGAATCGCTAATAAGACACTCCTAGGCTGCCCAGTTGAGAATAGGTACCTAAATTTATAGTCAGTGTAAGACAGGTACACTAATACAGGTACAATCACACAGGTACACTTACACAGGAACACTCACACAGGTACACTTACACAAGTACACTTATACAGGTACACTTACACAGGTACATTCAAACAGGTACACTTACACAGGTACACTCACACAGGTACACACACACAGGAACGCTCACACAGGTACACTTACACAGGTACACTCACACAGGTACACTCACACAGGACCACTCTGCTTCCTTATGCTCATCAATGATGCCCTAAGAGAAACCCCTGCTCGCTGGAAATATGTCGACGACTCCACCATTGGGATCAGCGTCAACAATTCTGCTCCCAACTATACCGCCCTTCAGGATTTATTAAACAGTCTCCAAAACTGGGCCACCAACAACCATGTCACCATCAACCATACCAAGACCATGGTTATGCTCATCAACCTCTCCTCCGACATTGTCCCACCTCCTTCCATTACTCTAGGTCCGAACACACTCCAGGTTGTAGATTCCACGAAGCTCCTCGGCGTCAACATAGACAACAAACTAAATTGGAAACCACACGTCAGTGAAGTTATCAAATCCTCCAGTTTCCGTCTCCACCTCCTCCGCCGACTCAAGTCCCTCGGAGTTCCTGCACACGAGCTCCTCAGTGTTTACACAACATTCATACTTCCCAAGCTCACCTATGCCTCCCCACCTGGTCTTCCTCCCTAAATGCCACACAACGTAAACACACTAGAAAAAGTGCAAAAGAGGGCATGCAAGATTATTCTCTCCCCTTCCTACTCCACATATCAAGAAGCGCTCAACACACTGACCCTTTCGACTCTCACTGACCATCACCACGACCTCATCTGCAAATTGGTAAGAAGCTTCTACATCCTCGACACCGGCTCCTACTACCACCTGAGATCCCTAGTCCGAGAATTGCTGTTCGACACCACAACCGCATCCAGCCCATACGTGCACGAACTGATCGCTATAAGAACAGCCCAGTCCCAACCATTGTAAAAATTATCAATAACTTGTAATAAACCAATTGCTTATTCACTCCCAGTAAGCTTACTACTCCTTGCACTGTCACTATGTTGGAAATGAACTGTAGTTTGAGCTTTTTCCCCATCTAGTTATTATATGTCTTATTTGTGTGTCACTTATATTTACTTAGCCATATTATTTGTAATTCGAAACCCATTCCCCAAATATGTAACTGTATATTTTCAGCCTTCTGGCTGCCAAGCTCTTTCAATAAACCGTTAATTATTATTATTATTATTATTATTATTATTATTATTATTACTTACACAAGTACACTCACACAGGTACACTCACACAGGTACACTTACACAGGTACACTCACACAGGTACACTTACACAGGTACACTTACACAGGTACACTTACACAGGTACACTCACACAATTACACTTCCACAGGTACACTCACACAGGTACACTTACACAGGTATACTCACACAGGTACACTCACACAATTACACTTACACAGGTACACTCACACAGGTGCACTTACACAGGTACACTCACACAGGTACACTCACACACTACACCCTACACAGGTACACTCACACAGGTACACTCACATAGGAACACATACACAGGTACACTCACAAGGCACACACAGGTACTTACACAGGTACACTCACACACGTACATTTAACAGGTGCACTTCACACAGGTACACTCACACAGGTACACTTACACAGGTGCACTCACACAGGTACACTTACACAGTACACTCACACAGGTACACTCACATGGGTACACTTATCAGGTAACAGGTACACTTCAACGGGGTACACTTTACACAGTGTACACTTCACACAGGTACACTTACATAGGTACACTTATACAGGTGGCTACTTATACAGGCACACTTACACAGGCACTCCACACAGGTACACTCACACAGGTACACTTTACACAGGTGCACTCTCACACAGGTACACTCACACAGGTACACTGCACACCACACAGGTACACTTACACTGGTACACTTACACAGACAGTACTCACACAGGTACACTCTCACACAGGTGCACTCACACAGGTACACTTACAGGTACATCTACACAGGTACCACACAGGCACACCTCACACAGGTACACTCACACAGGTGCCACTCACACATACACTCTACACAGGTACACACACTCACACAGGTACATCACACAGGTACACTTACACAGGTACACCCACACACACTTACACAGGTGCACTGCACAGGTACACTTACACAGGTACACTTACACAGGTACACTCACACAGGGGTACACTCCTTACACAGGTGCACTCTCACACAGGTACACCTGCCACAGGTGCACTACACAGGTCAACCCTCATAGTACACTTACACAGGTACACCTTACACAGGCACACTTACACAGGCCACTCACACAGGTACACCCTACACAGGTACACCCACACAGGTACACCCTACACAGGCACACTTTCACAGGTACACTCACATAGTACACTTACACAGGTGCACTCACACACTCCACACAGGTGCACTCACACAGGCACACTCTACATAGGCACACAGGCACACTTACACAGGTACACTTACACAGGTACACTCACATGGGTACACTTACACAGTGCACTCACAGGTCACTTACACAGGTACCTTACATAGGTACATACACAGGTACCTTACACAGGTGCACTCACACAGGTACCTTACAGGTACACTTACAGGTGCACTCACACAGGTACACTTACAATTGCACTCCACACAGGTACACTTACATAGGTACCTTATACAGGTACACTTACACAGGTACCTCAAACAGGTACCTTACACAGGTACACTCACACAGGTACACTTACACAGGTGCACTCACACAGGTACACTCACAGGTGCACTCACACAGGTACACTTACAGGTACCTTACACAGGTACACTTACACAGGTGCACTCCACACAGGTACCTTACAGGTACCTTACACAGGTACACTCACACAGGTACACTTACACAGGTGCTCACAGAGGTATGCTTACACAGGTACATTCACACAGGTACACTTACACAGGTACCTTACACAGGTACACCTTACACAGGTACACTCACAGGTACACTTACACAGGTACCTTACACAGGTCCCTTACACAGGTACCTGCCCATGGGTACCTCACACATGCACTTACAGGTGCACTCACACAGGTACCTTACACAGGTACACTTACACAGGTACACTCACACAGGTACACTTACACAGGTGCACTCACACAGGTTCACTTACCTGAGGTACACTTACACAGGTACCTTTACAGATCAGTGCACACTTACACAGGTACACTTATACAGGTGCACTTACACAGGTGCCTTACACAGGAACACTCACACAGGTACACTCACACAGGTACACTCCACAGGTACACTCACAGGGGTACCTTACACAGGTACACTCACACAGGTACACTCACAGGTGCACTCACACAGGTACACTTACACAGGTACACATGTGCACTCACAGGTACACTCACACAGGTACACTCACACAGTGCCTCAGGGTACCTCACACAGGTACCTCACACAGGTGCCTTACACAGGTGCCTTACACGTTACTCACACAGGTACCTTACACAGGTGCATTCACTGGGTACACTCACACAGGTACACCTACACAGGTACCTTACAGTACACTCAAGCGATGCTTACACAGGTACCTCACACAGGTACACTTACACAGGTGCACTCACACAGGTATACCTTACATAGGTACATATACAGGTACACTTACACAGGTGCACTCACACAGGTACACTTGCTGGTACCTTACACACGTACACTTACACATGAACACTCACACATGTGCACTCACACAGGTACACTCACACAGGTACACTCACATGGGTACACTTACACAGGTACCTCCCACAGGTACACTCACACAGGTACACTCACACAGGTTGCACTTACACAGGAACACTCACACATGTACACTCACACAGGTACCTCCACACAGGTACTGCCACGGGTACACTTACACAGGTACCCACTCACAGGTACACTCACACAGGTACACTCACACAGTACCTTACACAGGTACACTCACACAGGTACACTTACACAGGTGCCATTCACACAGGTACACTCACACAGGTACCTTACACAGGTACACTCACACAGGTACCTTACACAGGTGCACTCACACAGGTACCTTACACAGGTACACTCACACAGGTACCTTACACAGGTGCACTCACACAGGTACACTTACATGGGTACACTTATGCAGGTACACTTACAGGTACACTTACACAGGTACACTCACACAGGTACCTTATGCAGGTGCACCCACACAGGTACACTTACACAGGAACACTCACACATGTGCCTCACACAGGTACCTCACACAGGTACCTCACAGGGTACCTTACACAGGTACACTCACTGGTACACTCACACAGGTGCACTCACACAGGTACACTCACACAGGTGCACTCACACAGGTACACCTCACATGTACACTCACACAGGTGCCTCACACAGGTACCTCACACAGGTACCTTACACAGGTACACTCACCGGTGCACTCACACAGGTACACTTACACAGGTACCACTTACACAGGTACACTGACACAGGTACATACACAGGTACACTCACACAGGTACCTCCACACAGGTACACTTACACAGGTCACCCTTACACAGGTGCCTTACACACAGGTACACTCACACAGGTGCACTTACACAGGTACCTTACACAGGTCACACTCCACACAGGTACACTTACACAGGTCACTCACAGTCACACCATGGGTACCTTAACAGGTACATTTACACATGTGCACTCACACAGGTACCTGGTACACTTACACACTACACTTACAGGAACACTCCACATGTACCTCACACAGGTACACTCCACAGATTGCACTCACACGGGTTACACATACACAGGCACACTCCACCTGGTACCTCACACAGGTACCTCCCACACAGGTACACTTACACAGGTACACTCACACATGTACACTCCTGGTACACTCACACAGGTACACTCACACGGGTACACTTACACAGGTACACTCACACACAGGTACACTCACACAGGTACACTCACACAGGTACACTTACAGGTACACTTACACAGGTACACACCTCACACAGGTACACTTACACAGGCATGCCCCACACAGGTACACTCACACAGGCACCTTGGTACACTCTACACAGGTACACTCTACACAGGTACACTCCCCACACAGGTACACTCCACACAGGTCCACTGCCACAGTACTCTACACAGGTACACTTCACACAGGTGCACTCCACACAGGTACACTTACATAGGTACTTACACAGCACTTACACAGGTACACTCGCACAGGTACACTTACACAGGTACACACTTACAGGTACACTCACACAGGTACACTACACAGGTGCACTCACACAGGTACACTTACACAGGTACATTCACAGAGGTACACTTACACAGGTACACTTACACAGGTACACTCTACACAGGTACACTCACAGCAGCACTTACACAGGTGCACTTACACAGGTCCACTCTACACACAGGTACACTCTACATAGGTACACCTACACAGGTACACTTACACAGGTGCACTCACACAGGTACACTTACACAGGTGCACTCACACAGGTACACTTACATAGGTACACTTATACAGGTACACTTACACATGTGCACTCACACAGGTACACTTATACAGGTACACTTACACACTACACTTACACAGGAACACTCACACATGTACACTCACACAGGTACACTCACACAGGTGCACTCACACGGGTACACGTACACAGGTACACTCACACAGGTACACTCACACAGGTACACTCACACAGGTACACTTACACAGGAACACTCACATGTACACTCACACAGGTACACTCACACAGGTACACTCACACGGGTACACTTACACAGGTACACTCACACACAGGTACACCTCACACAGGTACACTCACACAGGTACACTTTACACAGGTACACTCCACAGGTACACTTACACTGGTATTATCTACACAGGTACACCGCCACAGGTACACCACACACGGGTACATTTACACAGGTACACTCACACAGGCACACTCCAGTACACACTCACACAGGTACACTTACACAGGTACACTCACACAGGTACACTTACACAGGTATTCACACGGGTCACTCCACAGGTACACTTACACGGGTACACCTACAGGTACCTCGGACACCAGCACCACACAGGTACACTCTACACAGTACCACACAGGCACATCCTACATAGGTACACTTATACAGGTACACTTACACAGGTACACTTACACAGGTACACCTCCAACGGGTACACTCCTACACAGGTACACTTACAGGTACACCTTACACTACACTTCACACAGGAACACCACACACATGTACACTCACACAGGTACACTCACACAGGTGCACTCACACGGGTACACCCTACACAGGTAACCTACACAGGTACACCCCACACAGGTACACCTACACAGGTACACTTACACAGGTACACCCCACACAGGTACACTTACACTGGTACATTCACACAGGTACACTCACACAGGTACACCCACACGGGGTACATTTACACAGGTACACCCACACAGGCACACCCACACAGGTACACTCACACAGGTACACTCCTACACAGGTACACTCCACACAGGTACACTTACACAGGTAAGTATTCACACAGGTACACTCACACAGGTACACTTCACACGGGTACACTCACACAGGTACACTCCACACAGGCATACCCTACACAGGTACACACTCCACACAGGTACATTCCTACACAGGTACCACACAGGTACACACTTACAGTACATCATACAGGTACACTTCACACAGGTATACTCTCACACAGGCACACTCAAACGGGTACACTCCTACACAGGTACACTCACACAGGTACACCTCTACACAGGTGCACCACACAGGTACACTTACATAGTACACTCTATACAGGTACACCCTTACAGGTGCACTCCACACAGTTACACCCTACAGGCTAATACTTCCACAGGTACACTTACACATGAACACTCACACATGTACACTCACAGGTACACCCACATGGGGTACACTCCTACACAGGTACACTCACACAGGTACACCTCCCACAGGCACACTCACACAGGTACACTCCAACACAGGAACACTCACACATGTACACCTCACACAGGTACACCCACACAGGTACACTCCACACGGGTACACTCCACAGGTACACTCACACAGGTACCACTTACACAGGTACATTCACACAGGTACACTCACACAGGTACACTTACACAGGTATTCACACAGGTACAATTCTACACAGGTACACTCCACACAGGTACACTCACACAGGTACACTTATACAAGTGCACCTACACAGGTACACTTACACAGCAACACTCACACATGTACACTCACACAGGTACACTCCCACAGGTACACCACAGGGGTACACTTACACAGGTACACTCACAGGTACACTCCACACAGGTACACCTACACAGGTACACTTACACAGGTACACTTACACAGGTACACCTACACAGGTACACTCACACAGGTACACTCACACAGGTACACTCACACAGGTACACTTACACGGGACACTTTCACAGGCACACCCTACACAGGTACACTCACAGCACACTACAGCACTTACACAGGCACACCACACAGGTACACCCACAGGTGCACTCACATACACTACAGGTGCACCCCAGGTACACACACCACAGGCACACTTCACACAGGAACACTCCACACATGTACACCTCACACAGGTACACTCACACAGGTACACTCACACGGGTACACCTTACACAGGTACACTCCCACAGGTACACCCACACAGGCACACCACACAGGGCTACCTCCTACACATGTACACTCACACAGGTACACTCTACATAGGTACACTTTCACAGGTACACTTACACAGGTACACTACACAGGTACACTCACAGGGCACACTTACACAGGCACACTCACACAGGTGCACTCCACACAGGTGCACTCCCACAGCACTCTTACATAGTTACACCCTACACAGGCACACTCTACACAGGTACACTTACTCAGGTACACTATACAAGTAACCTCCCAGGCACTTTCCCAGGTGCCCCTCACACAGGTACACCTTACATAGTACACTTATAAAGGTACACTTACAGGTACACTTATACAGGTACACTTACACAGGTACACTCTACACAGGTACACTAAACGGGTAAACTTACACAGGTACACCTACACAGGTACACTTACACAGGTGCACTCACACAGGCAGTACTACATAGGTACACTTATACAGGTACACTTACACAGGTGCACTCACACAGGTACACACTTATACAGGTACACCCTACACAGGCACACTTACACAGGAACACTCACACATGTACACACCTCACACAGGTACACCACACAGGTACACTCCACACGGGTACACTTACACAGGTACACTCCACACAGGTCCACTCACACAGGTACACTCACACAGGTACACTACCACAGGAACACCCCCACATGTACACTCACACAGGTACACCACACAGGTACACCCACACGGGTACACTTACACAGATACACCTCACACAGGTACACTCCACACAGGTACATTGACACAGGTACACTCCACACAGGTACACTTACACAGGTAAACCCGCACACAGGTACACTTACACAGGTACATTCACACACAGCACTCACAGGTACACTCCACACAGGTACACTCCACACAGGCACATTCACAAGCACACCTCACACAGGTACACCCACACAGGTAACTCACACAGGTACACTTACACAGGTACACTCACACAGGCACACCTTACACAGGTAACTTCACACAGATACACCCTACACAGGTACATTCACACAGGAACACTCACACATGTACACTTACAGGTAACTCCACACAGGTACACTTACATAGGTACACTCTTCACAGGTACACACTTACACAGGTACACCTCACACAGGTACACCTCACACAGGTACACTTACACAGGTACACTCACACAGGTGCACCTCACACAGGCACTCACACAGGTACACTCTACATAGTTACACTTACACAGGTACACTTACACAGGCACACTTCCTGGTGTACACTCTATGCAGCCACCTCACACAGGTACACTTACACAGGTGCCCTCACACAGGCACTATATAGTACTTATATGCTGCACACTTATACAGGCCACTTATACAGGTACACTCCACAGGTAACTTACACAGGTACACCTCAAACGGGTAAACTCACACAGGCACACTCACACAGGTACACTTACACAGGTGCACTCCACACAGGTACACTCCTCATAGGTACACTTATACAGGTACACTCCTACACAGGTGCACTCACACAGGTACACTTTATACAGTACACTTACACAGGCACACTCCTACACAGGAACACTCACACATGTACACTCACACAGGTACACCCACACAGGTACACCTCCACACACCTTACACAGGTACACCCACACAGGTCCACTCCCAAGGTACACCTACACAGGTACACTAACACAGGAACACTCACACATGTACACTCACACAGGTACACTCACACAGGTACACCCACACGGGGTACACTTACACAGATACACTCACACAGGTACTCACACAGGTACATTGACACAGGTACACTCACACAGGTACACTTACACAGGTAAACTCTGCACAGGTACACTTACACAGGTACATCTCACACAGGTACACTCCACACAGGTACACCTACACAGGTACACTTACACAGGTACATTCACAAGTCACCTACACAGGTACACTCTACACAGGTAACCCACAGGTACACTTACACAGGTACACCTACATACACTTACACAGGCACACTCACACAGATACACTCCCACACAGGCACATCTGCACACAGGAACACTCACACATGTACACTTACACAGGTAACTCACACAGGTACACTTACACAGGTACACTTACACACAGGTACACTTACACAGGTACACTCACACAGATACACTTACACAGGTACATTCATACAGGTACACTCACACAGGTACACTCACAGAGGCACACTTACACAGGTACACTTACACAGGTACACTTACACAGGTACATTCACACAGGTACACTCACACAGGTACACTTACACAGGTACACTTACACAGGTTCTGAGGAGTATCTGGGCATATTGCTGAGTGACTTCATGTTCTCCTCTCTGGCCAGCGACACAGAGAACTTAGCCTTGAGCGCTGGTTCGTCCATGCAGGGGAACGCTCGTCTGGCGTCAGTAGGAGCAAAGAACGACGCCGCTAACTTCCTGGTGTGTAGGAGGAGACTTATTCAGTGGACAGAAGACATGGATAATGAGTGATAAAGGAAGAAATAGAAGAACAACTAGGAAGATACTATACTCATGACCCAATATTATGTAGACCAAATTAATATCATACGCATATGTCTGTCTGTCTGAAGACTTACACAGTGTTACCATCAGGGTCGACGTAGGATGACCTGTAGAAGCCTCTCAGTTGGTCATTAAGGAGGCCGGTGAACCACAGGCTGATGTTTACCGTCTGGTCCACTTGCAGCTCCTGGTCCAGCTGGGCCACGTACCACTCCCTCTCAGTGTCGTACACGTGTTCCTTCACCACCACCTGTACCCCATCTTGTACCACCTGTGAGGGACGTGGATGATAGGTTAGGTTGATAGCCCTAGTCCACATAGATACCAACCTAATATAACCTAACCTAACCTAACTTAAACTTATCTAATCTAACCTAAGTTAAGTTAGGTTATATTAAGTATGGTTACGTTTAGGTTAGGTTAGGGGTAAGGAGTATTAAGTCAAGGTATATTTAACCTGGTGTTAACAAGGTGAGGCACTCAGGTACTTGAACCACTGAAGATAACTACGAAATATTTCTTTAATCAGATAATATTGTAAGGCTGTGTGTGTGTGTGTGTGTGTGTGTGTGTGTGTGTGTGTGTGTGTGAGGGGGGGGGTCTCACGCACACATTACATGGTTCTATAACTCACGGTGATGGTATCATTATGGGTGATGATGTCAGCCATGTGGAGGACGATACTAGAGGTTGAGTTCACCACCCGCATCTCCACCTCCATGTAGCCCAAGATGGTGTAGTTACCATTGACGAAGGGCTGAAGCTTGACCAGGTAGTGAAGGGGCTTAAGGGACTCCGGCAGGCGGTAGTTGATCACTGAAGGAGTGTCTGTGGGAGTTAACAGGACCATCCCTTGGCTGGTCTCTTCTGACGCATCTGTGAAGTCTGTGTAATTCTGCCAGAGATGAATGGGTTAATATGCTTAAAATATATCAATAGTAGAGTCTTTTGTTATATTACTCACGCTGAATATATATATCATGAGGTTAGTTTAGGTTAGGTTAGGTTAGGGGTAGTGGTATGGGTGTGTTCAGGGGTAGTAGCGGGCATAGGGTCAGGGGCAGTAATGGTAGGGTTAGGTTAGGTTAGGTTAGGTTAGGTTAGGGGTAGTGGTATGGGTGTGGTCAGGGGTAGTGGCGGGCATAGGGTCAGCAATGGTAGGGTGGGGTCAAGAGTAGAAGTGGTATGGGAAGCTCCGGGTACTAGTAGAAGGGTTGAGAGGGGTCACACTTACCTCGGGGTCAAGGGTAGTTTCAGGGATAGGGTCAGGGGTGCCTAGGTACTGACGATGGTCATAGTGATAAGGAAGACCATGACGATGATGAAGCCGCCCCAGGCCACGAAGAAATCCACCTTGTCCCTTCTGGTCAGCATCTCGCCTATGTTGTCTCCTCACTCTGCATACACACAATTCAGTCTTTTTTTCTCCAACAAAACTCAACACTCTCCCTCACACCTATAAGACACTACACTCTCCCTCACACCTACAAGACACTACACCCTCCCCTCACTGCTACAAGACACTACACTCTCCCTCACACCTCAAGACACTACGCCTCCCTCACACCTACAAGACACTACGCCTCCCTCACTCCTACAAGACACTACACTCTCCCTCACTCCTACAAGACACCACACCTCCCTCACACCTACAAGACACTACACCTCCCTCACACCTACAAGACACTACACTCTCCCTCACTGCCACACCTCAGCACCTCCCTCACACCTATAAGACACCTCACTCCTCCCTCATCCCTACAAGACACTACACTCTCCCTCACCCTACAAGACACTACACTCTCCTCACACCTACAAGACACTACACTCTCCCTCACCCTACAAGACACTCACTTCCCTCACCCTACAAGACACCACACCTCCCTCACACCTACAAGAACTCTACACTCTCCCTCACTCCTACAAGACACTACACTCTCCCTCACACCTACAAGAACTCTACACTCTCCCGCACTGCTACAAGACACTACACTCTCCCTCACACCTACAAGACTCTACACTCTCCTCACTCCTACAAGACACTACACCTCCCCTCACCCCTGCAAGACACCATCTCCTCACACCCACAAGACTCCTACACCTCCCTCACCTACAAGACACTACACTCTCCCTCACCCTCAAGATCCTACATCCCTCACCAAGACACTACACTCTCCCTCACACCTACAAGACACTCTACACTCTCCCTCACCCTACAAGACTCTACACTCTCCTCACCCAAGACTCTACACTCTCCTCACTGCTACAAGACACTACTACCTCCCCCACCTACAAGACTTCCCACACCTACAAGACTCACACTCTCCTTCACTCATACAAGACACTACACTCTCCCTCACAGCTACAAGACACTACACTCTCCCCACACCTACAAGACACTACACTCTCCCTCACTCCTACAAGACACTCACACTCTCCCTCACTGCTACAAGACTCTACACTCTCCCTCACTGCTACAAGACTACACTCTCCCTCACTCCTACAAGACTCCTCACACCTCCCTCACTGCTACAAGACACTCACACTCTCCTCACACCTACAAGACTCTACACTCTCCCTCACTCCTACAAGACACACTCTCCTCCTCACCTTACAAGACACTACACTCTCCTCACACCTACAAGACACTACACTCTCCCTCACTGCTACAAGACTCTACACTCTCCCTCACTGCTACAAGACTACACTCTCCCCTCACCTCCTACAAGACTCTACACTCCTCACTCCTGCAAGACACTCACACTCTCCCTCACTGCACACAAGCACTCTCCCCTCACTCCTACAAGACACTCACTCTCCTCACACCTACAAGACAACAAACCTCCCTCACTGCTACAAGACTCTACACTCTCCTCACACCTACAAGACTACACTCTCCTCACCCTACAAGACACACTACACTCTCCTCACTGCTACAAGACTACACTTCCCCACCCTACAAGACTCTACACCTCCCCACTCCTACAAGACACTACACCTCCCTCACTCCTACAAGACACTACACTCTCCCTCACTGCTCCATCCCAAGCACTCTCCCTCACACCTACAAGACTCTACACTCTCCCTCAACCCCAAGACTCTACACCTCCCTCACTCCTACAAGACTCTACACCTCCTCACACCTACAAGACCTACACTCTCCTCACACCTACAAGACTCCTCATGCCTCCCACCATGCATACCACACTCCCTCACACCTACAAGACTCTACACTCTCCCTCACACCTACAAGACACTATACTCTCCTCACTGCTACAAGACACTCACACTCTCCTCACACCTACAAGACTCACACTCTCCTCACACCTACAAGACACTACACTCTCCTCACACCTACAAGACTCCTACACTCTCCTCACACCTACAAGACTCTACACTCCCTCCTCACTGCTACAAGATACACTTCCCCTCACACCTACAAGACTCTACACTTCCTCACACCTACAAGACACTACACTCTCCCTCACTGCTACAAGACACTACACTCTCCCTCACACCTACAAGACTCTACACTCTCCCTCACACCTACAAGACTCTACACCTCCCTCACACCTACAAGACACTACACCCCCTCACTCCTACAAGACACCCTACACTCTCCCCTACTCCATAAGACACTACACTCTCCCTCACACCCCAAGACTTACACTCTCCTCACACCTACAAGACTCTACACTCTCCCTCACTGCTACGCTATTCTCCCCTCACTGCCAAGACACTACACTCTCCCTCACTGCTACAGGACACTACACTCTCCCTCACTGCTACAAGACACTACACTCTCCCTCACCCTACAAGACACTACACTCCCTCACCTACAAGACACTACACTCTCCCTCACACTGCTACAAGACACTACACTCTCCCTCACTCCTACAAGACTCTACACTCTCCCTACCCTACAAGCAAGACACTCACACTCCCTCCCCTCACACCTACAAGACACTACACTCTCCCTCACACCTACAAGACTCTCACACTCCCTCCAGCAAGACACTACACTCTCCCTCCCCTGATCCTCCTCCCATGCTAAAGATCCCTACACCCCTCACTCCTACAAGATACTACACTCTCCCTCACTCCTACAAGACACTACACTCTCCCTCACTCCTACAAGACTCCTACACTCTCTCACACCTACAAGACACTACACTTCCCTCCCTCACACCTACAAGACACTACACTCTCCCTCACTGCTACAAGACACTACACTCTCCCTCACTCCTACAAGACTCCTACACCTCCCCACCCTACAAGACACTACACTCTCCTCACACCTACAAGACACACTACACCTCCCTCACACCTACAAGACACTACACCTCCCTCACACCTACAAGACTCTACACTCTCCCTCACTGCCAAGACACTCACACTCTCCCTCACTGCGACACTACACCTCCCTCACTGCTACAAGACACTCACCTCCTCACTGCTACAAGACTCTACACCTCCCTCACTGCTACAAGACTACACTCTCCCCACTCAAGACACCTACACTCTCCCTCACTGCTACAAGACACTACACTCTCCCTCACTCCTACAAGACACTCACACCTCCCTCACTCCTACAAGACTCTACACCTCCCCCTCACACCTACAGCACTACACTCTCCTCACTCCTACAAGACACCTCACCCCCTCACTGCTACAAGACTCTACACTTCCTCACTCCTACAAGACACTACACTCTCCCTCACTCCTACAAAGACACTACACCTCCTACCCTACAAGACTCTACACTCTCCTCACACCTACAAGACACTACACTCTCCCTCACTCCTACAAGACACTACACTCTCCCTCACTCCTACAAGCACTCTCACACTTCCCTCACACCTGCAATCCCTACACTCTCCCTCACTCCTACAAGACACTACACTCTCCCCACACCTGCTACAAGACTCTACACTCTCCCTCACTCCTACAAGACACTACACTCTCTCACTCCTACAAGACACTACACCTCTCCTCACCCTACAAGACTCCCACACTCACCTCCTCACACCTACAAGACACTACACCTCCCTCCACTGCTACAAGACACCACATTCTCCCTCACACCTACAAGACACTACACCTCCCTCACACCTACAAGACACTACACTCTCCTCACTGCTACAAGACACTCACACTCTCCCCTACTGCTATAAGACACTACACTTCCTCCCTCACACCTACAAGACTCTACACCCCTCCCCCTCCCTACCCCCACAAGACACTACACCTCCTCCCTCACTGCTACAAGACACTACACTCTCCCCTCACCTCCTACAAGACACTCACACTCTCCCTCACTCCTACAAGACACTACACTTCCCTCCTCACCCTACAAGACTCTACACTCTCCCTCACACCTACAAGACACACACTACACTCTCCCTCACTGCTACAAACACTACACTCTCCCTCACTCCTACAAGACACTACACTCTCCCTCACTGCCATAAGACACTACACTCCCTCCTCACTGCTACAAGACACTACACTCTCCTCACTGCTACAAGACACTACACTCTCCCTCACTGCTACAAGACACTCACATCTCTACACCCTACAAGACTCTACACTCTCCCTCACACCTACAAGACTCTCCTCCACTTCCTACACCCCAGACACTACACTCTCCCTCACACCTACAAGACACCTCACACCTCCCTCACCCTACAAGACTCTACACTCTCCCCACACCTACAAGACTCTACACTCTCCCTCACACCTACAAGACTCTACACTCCCTCACCTACAAGACACTACACTCTCCCTCACTGCTACAAAGACACTACACTCTCCCCTCACTCCTACAAGACACTACACTCTCCTCACACCTACAAGACTCTACACTCTCCTCACACCCCAAGACTCTACACTTCCCCTCACACCTAAGACACGACACTCTCCCCTCACTGCTACAAGACACTACACTCCTCCCTCACTCCCTACAAGACTCTACACTCTCCCTCACACCCAAGACTCTCACACTTCCCTCACACCTACAAGACTCTACACTCTCCCTCACTGCTACAAGACACTACACTCTCACGCTACAAGACTCTACACTCTCCCTCACACCTACAAGACTCTACACTCTCCCTCACTGCTACAAGACACTCACACTCTCCCTCTCTACCCTAAGACACTCACACTCTCCTCACACCTGCAAGACTCTACTCACTCTCCCTCACTGCTACAAGACTTACACTCCTCCTCACTGCTACAAGACACTACACTCTCCCTCACACCCTACAAGACACTACACTCTCCCTCACTGCTACAAGACACTACATTCTCCCTCACACCTGCCAAGACTCTACACCTCCCTCACTGCCACAAGACTCTACACCCTCACACCCAAGACTCTACACTCTCCCTCACTGCTACAAGACACTACACTCTCCCTCACACCTGCAAGACTCTCTACACCCTCCCTCACTCCTACAAGACACTACACTCTCCTCACTCTGCAAAACACTACACTCTCCCTCACTGCTACAAGACACTACACTCTCCCTCACTGCTACAAGATACCACACCCCTCACCCTACAAGACTCTACACCTCCCTCACTGCTACAAGACACTACACTCTCCCTCACTGCCACAAGACTCTACACTCTCCCCACTCCTACAAGACTCTACACTCTCCCTCACACCTACAAGACACTACACCCCTCCCTCACACCCCAGCGACACTCACACTTCTCCCTCACACCTACAAGACACTACACTCTCCTCACACCTACAAGACTCTACACCTCCCTCTCACCCTGCAAGACCACACTCTCCTCACACCTACAGACTCCACTTCCTCACTGCACAAGACACTACACTCTCCCTCACTGCTACACACTACACTCTCCCTCACTGCTACAAGACACTACACCTCCCCTCACTCCTACAAGACACTACACCCTCCCTCACACCTACAAGACTCTCCACTCTCCCTCACTGCTACAAGACACTACACTCTCCCCTACACCTACAAGACTCTACACTCTCCCTCACTGCTACAAGACACTACACTCTCCCTCACTGCTACAAGACATACACTCTCCTCACTGCTACAAGACACTACACTCTCCTCACACCTACAAGACTCTAACTCTCCTCACTGCTACAAGACTCTACACTCTCCCCACCATCTCAAGAGACTCTACACTCTCCCTCACTACAAGACACTACACTCCCTCACTCCCTACAACTCTCCTCATCTCACTCTCCCCCACACCTTCAAGACTCTACACCTCCCTCACCGCTACATACCACACTCTCCCTCACTCCACAAGACTCTACACTCTCCTCACACCTGCTCAAGACTCTACACTCTCCCTCACACCTACAAGACACTACCTCCCTCACTCGCTACAAGACTCTACACTCCCCTCACACCTACAAGACACCTACACTCTCCTCTCACTGCTACAAGACTCTACTCTCCTCACCTACAAGACTCTACACTCTCCCTCCACTGCTACAACTACACTCTCCCTCACTGCCAAGACACTACACTCTCCCTAATCCCTTACAATCTCTCCTACCAAAGACTCCACCTCTCACCCTACAAGACACTACACTTCCCTCACACCCACAAGACACTACACCTCCCTCACCGCTACAAGACACACCTCCCCACTCCAAGACTCTCCACTCTCCTCACCCAAGACACTACACTCTCCCACACCCCACAAGACACTACACTCTCCCTCACCCTACAAGACTCCTCACCTCCCCTACTCCTACAAGACACTACACTCTCCCTCACACCTGCAAGACACTACACCTCCCTCACTCCGCCAAGACTCCCTACACTCCCTCACTCCACAAGACACTACACTCTCCCACATTCTACAAGACCCTACACTCTCCCTCACTCCTACAAGACACTACACCTCCCACACCTACAAGACACTCTACCTCCCTCACTCCTACAAGACTCTCACACCTCCTCACTGCTACAAGACACTACACTCTC
>NW_024716600.1:0-4376 GCF_018991925.1 Homarus americanus | reverse complement strand
CCCAGAGGCCATGCCAGCTGCATGGCGTGTTTAGGGGCCCTCCCAGAGACGGTGGTTCCCCCCAGGCCTCTTTATGGGACGCCACTGTTCACAGGGACCCTGCCAAGGCCGTTGGCTCACAATAGGTACTCCTAGGGGAGGCGGCGCCCCAAAACAATGGATAGTGTTGTCGACATATTGCATTCTTCCAGTAATCTTTTACTTATCTGTGATTGGTGGAATAAGAAGAAACGTCATCAAATTACAGCCAATAGGAAAACAGAGCACTCAATTAGCACAACACCCCAACTTATGTTTTGCTGTTGGATATTTATTCTCCGTTTCATTGTTCAGGTTGCGATAATACTGAAAATGCGATGGGCGGTGTATTTATTTAACGTCATATCTCCCAGAATTTAAATAGTGAAACGAGAATAAATATCCAACAGCAAAGCATAAGTTGGGGTGTTGTGCTGACTGACTGCTCTGTTCTCCTATTGGCTGTAATTTGATGACGTTACATCTTGTTCCACCAATCACAGTTAAGTAAGGGATTACTGGACGAATGCAAAATGTACGACAAAACTATGAAATTTTTGGGGCGATGTCGCATCTGGAAGGGCCCCTGGGGGCGCCGTCGCCCCTGGCATAGACCCTGCCGCCCCTGGAAAGGCACCCACTGCGACTAGGAGGGCCCATAGCAGTGCCGCGGCCCTAGGAGGGCCCATAGGGGCGCCGCATTTCCTGGCAGGGAAATTGAGGGCAGTGGCGCCCCAAAGAGGTACCCTGGGGGAGACACCACCTCTGAAGGGCCCCTGAAGTTGCCACCGCTGTGGTAGAGCCCCTGGGGACGTCGCCATCCCTGGGAACACCCCTGAAAGCGCTTCCGTCCCTGTAAGGGACCCTGGAATCTACGTTATCCCTGTGAGGATCACTTGGCCATGCCAGGCATGGAGGCTCTTCCAGGGCCCTCTCAGGGTCGGCGGTGCCCCCAGGGGACCTGTCAGGGGCGCTTGATCCACCAGGGGCGTTGGATCCACAAGGGACGCTCGTAGGGATAACGACAATCCTAGGGGCTTTCTTAGGGAAGGCGGCGTTCTCAGGGGCTACTCCAGAGACTGTCGAGTTTCCATGGGCCTCTCAGGGACGGCAACGTTCCTAGGGACCCTCACAGACACGGCGGCGCCCCCATGGGCCCTGCTAGGGGCACTGGCGACCCAAGGAGCCCTCACAGGGACAGCGGTGACCCCAGGAGTTTTTCCAGGGACGGGGGCACCTCCAGGTACGTTCCCAGGGACCGTGGTGCTCCCAAAGGTCCTCCCAGAGGTCCTGTCAGCGGCGTGGCGCCTTCAGGGGCCCTTCCAGAGGCGGTGGCTCCCCCCAGTCCTCTTTATGGGGCGCCAATGTTCCCAGGGACCCTGCCAAGGCCTGTGGCTCACAATAGGTCCTCCTAGGGGAGGCGGCGCCCCAAAACAATGGATAGTGGTGTCATACATATTGCATTCTTCCAGTAATCTCTCACTTAACTGTGATTGGTGGACTAAGAGGTATCGGTTGGTCAAATAAAACAGAGTGAATACCAGCACTCTGTCTGCGGAAAGGTTGTTGATATTTGTTCTCCTTTTCATTGTTCAGGCCATGTATAATACTGAAAAAATGCGATGGGCGTGTATTTATTTAACGCCATACTTCCCAGAATTCTAAATAGTGAAACGAGAATAAATATCCAACAGCAAAGCATAAGTTAGTGCCACTGACTGCTCTGTTCTCCTAGCTGGCTGTAATTGATGAAGTGATAATTATCAATCACAAAGTTAAGGATTGTTGACTAATGCAAAACAGGCCACAAAACTATGAAATTTTTGGGGCGATGTCGCATCTGGAAGGGCCCCTGGGGGCGCCGTCGCCCCTGGCATAGACCCTGCCGCCCCTGAAAAGGCACCCACTGCGACTAGGAGGGCCCATAGCAGTGCCGCGGCCCTAGGAGGGCCCATAGGGGCGCCGCATTTCCTGGCAGGGAAATTGAGGGCAGTGGCGCCCCAAAGAGGTACCCTGGGGGAGACACCACCTCTGAAGGGCCCCTCAAGTTGCCACCGCTGTGGTAGAGCCCCTGGTAACGTCGCCATCCCTGGGAACACCCCTGAAAGCGCTTCCGTCCCTGTAAGGGACCCTGGAATCTACGTTATCCCTGTGAGGATCACTTGGCCATGCCAGGCATGGAGGCTCTTCCAGGGCCCTCTCAGGGTCGGCGGTGCCCCAGGGGACCTGTCAGGGGCGCTTGATCCACCAGGGGCGTTGGATCCACAAGGGACGCTCGTAGGGATAACGACAATCCTAGGGGCTTTCTTAGGGAAGGCGGCGTTCTCAGGGGCTACTCCAGAAACTGTCGAGTTTCCATGGGCTTCTCAGGGACGGCAACGTTCCTAGGGACCCTCACAGACAGCATGTAAGCCCCCATGGGGTCTCTGCGAAGTGCTGGCGACCGGCTGGCCCTCACGAGGACAAAGCGCCATCCCAGGGGTTTTTGAGGGACGAGGGCGCTCCAGGCCGTTCCCTAGGGACCGTGGTGCTCCCAGGCCCTCCCAGAGAATCCCGTTAGCGGCGCAGTGCCTTCAGGGCCCCTTCCAGAGGCGGTGGCCCCCCAGGTATCATTATGGGGGTTACCGCTACCAGGGACCCCGCTGCCTGTGGCTCACAATAGATCCTGCTAGGGAGGCGGCGCCCCAAAACAATGGATAGTGGAAGTCGTATAGGCTGCATTCTTCCAGTAACTTACTTAACTGTGATTGCTGGAATAAGAGGTAACGTCATCAAATCACAGCCAATAGGAAAACAGAGCAATCAGTCAGCCCAACACCCCAACTTATGTTTTGCTGTTGGTTATTTATTCTCCTTTTCATTGTTCAGGTTGCTGTAATACAGAAAATGCGATGGGCGGTGTATATATTTAACGTCATATCTCCCAGAATTAAAATAGTGAAACGAGAATAAATATCCAACAGCAAAGCATAAGTTGGGGTGTTGTGCTGACTGATTGCTCTGTTCTCCTATTGGCTGTAATTTGATGACGTTACATCTTGCTCCACCAATAACAGTTAAGTAAGGGATTGCTGGACAAATGTAAAATGTACAACAAAATAATGAAGTTTTTGGGGCGATGCCGCATGTGGAATGGACCCTGGGGACGCCGTTGCCCCTGGCAGAGACCCTGCCGCCCCTCGAAAGGTTCCAATATGACTAGGAGGGCCCATAGCAGCGCCGCGGGCCCAAGGAGGGCCCATAGAGGCGCCACAGCCCCTGAGTGGGTCCTTGTAGGCATTGGCACCCCAAAGAGGGACCCTAGGGGAGACACCGCCGCTGGAAGGGCCCCTGAAGGCTCCACCGCTGAGGGACAGATGTAGAGCCCCTGGGGACATCGCAGTCCCGGGGATCACCCATGAAGGCGCCCCCGTCCCTGTAAGGGACCCTGGGATCGCCGTTATCCTTGTGAGGGTCACTTGGCCATGCCAGGCACGGAGGCGCCCCCAGGGCCTTCTCAGGGTCGGCGGTGCCCCCAGGGGACCTGTCAGGGGCGCTGGATCCACCAGGGGCGCTCTTAGGGACAACGGCAATCTAGGGGCCTTCTCAGGAAAGGCGGCGTTCTCAGGGGCTCCTCCAGAAACAGCCGAGTTTCCATGGGCCTCTCAGGGACTGCAACGCTCCTAGGGACCCTCACAGACACGGTGGCGCCTCCATGGGCCCTGCTAGGGGCGCTGGCGACCCGAAGGGCCCTCACGAGGACAGCGCTGATCCCAGGGGTTTTTTGAGGGACGAGGGCGCCTCAAGGTACGTTCCTAGGGACCGTGGTGCTCCCAGAGGCCCTCCCAGAGGTCCTGCCAGCGGCGTGGTGCCTTCAGGGGCCCTTCCAGAGGCGGTGGCTCCCCCCAGGTATCATTATGGGGCGCCACTGCTACCAGGGACCCTGCCAAGGCCTGTGGCTCACAATAGATCCTCCTAGGGGAGGCGGCGCCCCAAAACATTGGATAGTGGTGTCGTATATTGCATTCTTCCAGTAATCTCTTACTTAACTGTAATTGGTGGAATAAGAGGTAACGTCATCAAATCACAGCCCAACTTATGTTTTGCTGTTGGATATTTATTCTCCTTTTCATTGTTCAGGTTGCTGTAATACTGAAAATGCGATGGGCGGTGTATATATTTAACGTCATATCTCCCAGAATTAAAATAGTGAAACGAGAATAAATATCCAACAGCAAAGCATAAGTTGGGGTGTTGTGCTGACTGATTGCTCTGTTCTCCTATTGGCTGTAATTTGATGACGTTACATCTTGCTCCACCAATCACAGTTAAGTAAGGGATTACTGGACAATTGTAAAATGTACAACAAAACAATGAAG
>NW_024716599.1:0-2461 GCF_018991925.1 Homarus americanus | reverse complement strand
CTCTGTTTAACGCTCCCACACCTCTGTTTAACGCTCCTACACACCTGTTTAACGCTCCCTCACCTGTTTAACGCTCTCACACCTGTTTAATACTCCAACACACCTTTTAACGCTCCCTCACCTGTTTAATGACTCTCACACCTGTTTAATACTCCCACACACCTGTTTAACGCTCCCACACACCTGTTTAACGCTCCCACACACCTGTTTAACGCTCCCATACACCTGAGGATTTTTTCGATATCATGATAGTTGTATTTGTTTACTTTGTTGCATTCTTCAGCCAATGAGAAGCGTCGTTGCTATTAATTCCGTCCTGTGATTGGTGGATAGTTGAACATATCTGATAAAAGTAGAGTTTCAGCGTCAGTTCAAGTGTGTTTTTACCCCCTTTATTTACGTGGAATATTTGACGTAGGAAACTTGGTGAATCTTCCTCCCTTCCTTCTTTACTCCCCTCCTTCACTCCCCCATCTCTTCCCTTCTCCCCTCCCATTGTTACCCTCACCCCTCCCCCTAGTGCTTGACGTCTCCCACATGCCCTTCCTCTCCCCATCCCAGTAACAAGTCTTCCTTTCCCATTTTTTCCCCTTGTTTCCCCTCCTCCTCTTCCACCCCTTCTACCCCTCCCCCCACCCCTCCTACCATTCACATTGTATTACCCGTCACCATCTCCCTCTCTCCCTTACTCCCCTTCTCTCCCCTTTCCATTTTGGTAGCACGTCCTGTCCCCCCCTCCCCCTACCCCACTATTGTCTATGTGTCGCAACCTTTCCCCCCCACCCCTCCCCTTCCCCCCCCCTCCTCCTGTCACAACACAAGGCAGAAGACAAGAGGCATCAACCGCGTCAGGGGGTAGGGAGGGGGGGAAGGGGGGAAGGGGGAAGGGGGAAGGGAAGGAGGTAGCGACGTTATCTCCCCCTATCTTCTCCCGGGATGCTTGGCAAGAGAGAGAGTCAAGAGCCTTATCAGCCTTACCCCAATTATCCCCTTTGGAAGAATTGAATTAATTTACGTTATTCTTGGACACATTAGGTTCGGTTACCTTCCCGTGGTCCTCAGATTCACAAAGACTCTTAATTAAATAGTAATAAAATAAATCACTTAAGTTACAGTCTCAGTAGAATATGATCACCATTGACGTCATTAGTATTACTGTATTTAAGTGGTAAGTGGTAATAGATATTTTTAATGTAGGGAGTTAAGGTGAAAATATTTAACTTAAGAATCTTTGAGAAGTGGTGTATGTGGCTGGCTGTCTTAATGAGATGCTTATTCGCCATCAGGTAGACATCTACTGTACCTGTCGACACACCTGTACACACCTTGAGGGAATAACTTCACATTAGTGTGCGTGTGTGTGTGTGTGTGTGTGTGTGTGTGTGTGTGTGTGTGTGTGTGTGTGTGTGTGTAGTGCTCCCCAGTCTTTGTTTTGCCTCCCACAACCATAACCATAACTCTTAACTTACACACACACACACACACACACACACACGTAACTTACTTTATCTTCTGAATTATAAACTCTTGCATGGGGGAGGGGGTAAGGAGGAGGGAAGAGGGGGAAGAAGAGGGAGGAAGGAGGAAGAAGAGGGAGGAAGGAGAAAGAAGAGGGAGCAAGGAGGAAGAAGGGGAGGAGGATGTCTTGCAATCTCAGTATTGACCTTTCATCTTCTTTTTCATTTCCATCTTCCCTCCTCCTCCTCCTCTCTCACCAGCTTACAAGGTCAGCTTAGGTCACGAGGTCGCAGCACGAGGTCAATCCTAACCTTCCTCAGTTATGTCTCATACTTTTTTACACTCACTTTTAACACGTTTTTTACATTTTTTACTCATAATTTTTTTACATTTACACTTTTTTACACTAGTATTTTTTCTCTAGTTTCATCAGCAGCCCAGCGAAGCAACTTTGATAGACAGAACATTACAATAAATATTATTTAGCTTTATTACTTAAGAAAACACTATGGGTTACCACTTGTACTTTGAAATACTTTAATTACCAAGTCAGTGTGTTCTTTAATGACGTATTATGCAATTACACACGACGGCTGTTAGAAATCACCTAGTTAACCAATTACCTGTCTCTAATGACGTAGTTAGATGTAATTTTGACAGTAATTAGTCAATATTTCACTATAGTAAAGTTCACTGAAATTAATCAATACAGCTGCTCGACTAAATCAGCTGTGATAACTACCGCTGGTTTAGATATAAGCCTCCCTGACTTGACCTGACCTGACCTGACACGTTGTTAGCCTGAGAGCTGCATTACTCACACGAGGCGTTATGACTGGAATTAAGAAAAAAACAAACAATATGTCTTTTGTGTCATTGTATTAAAACTGTCCGTATGTGTGTCAGGTGTTTGGTTTATATAATGTTTTTAAAGTGAGTAAAAAAAAAAGACTTATTAATATGAAGAATAAATAAAGGAAAATTACGAACATTATAATTTTTT
>NW_024716598.1:0-9890 GCF_018991925.1 Homarus americanus | reverse complement strand
AAAATATCACGGCAGTGGATAACCAGAAAGTCCCGAAAAATAACCAAGTTATACCTAGGGAAATTACACTTATGATTATTGTTCTTCTGAGAAGATCCTTAGATAAGGATAAGAGACTTGAAAGAGGTAGGGCGTATTACGGCATTAATATAAAGATCCGGATTAACAACCCTGATATACTTGAAAGAGGAAGGGCGTATTACGGCATTAATATAAAGATCCGTATTAACAACCCTGATATACTTGAAAGAGGTAGGGCGTATTACGGCATTAATATAAAGATCCGGATTAACAACCCTGATAAATGGTATGATTGACCCTGAATGAGATAATGAGAAGTACAATAATTGAGGCTTTATAATTATGGGTCCTGGTAGAGCAAGGTCCCAAGATATCACTTCACCGTAAACTATTAGTGACTATGGAACAGCCTACTCTGGAGTGAGGGTACGGCATTAAACAGATCCGGATTCTTCCTACACTCGATAAGACTTACTACACAATCAGTTACGTGTAATAACAGGTGTTTGCGACACTTGGAACCCACATCCTACGTTCCGTCACTCTTACTGTACGATAATACCAATATATGCAAATTACAAGAAGGAAACTTTAAACCAACGAAAGCACCAGAAATAGAAGCGACCGGGGAATAATTAATCGAGCAACAAGGAGAAGGAATATGGTACTCAAGGTCGTAACCTGTCACGGTCGCCATTTGTTACGAGTTGTATTTAGAATATAGTTAAAAGTCTACCCAGATCCCAACAGGCAACAAAAAAAAAAACAAAGACAATCGGACTATAAAAGGGTAGACAAAGGATGCGAGTTTTTGTTGTGTATAATAAAGTACCATAAATCCTTTAACAAAATATTCAGCGTTCTATAATTTACCCTTAACCATACTTAACCTAAACATTGACAGTATATACATATTTATACAACATAAACAATTTTGAAGCAAGTGGACGTGGGGGAGGCAATATAAGATTACAAATACTTAAGTGCGGAGCTGAGATGGCTGACGAGCAAGGCTGAGTATTGTAGAAGACGGTAGGTAGTCACTGTGCCGTAGGTTTCCAGGATAGGTGATCCTGTGGTCACTTCCCAGAGTGAAGTCCTCTCTCCTCGAATTGGAGCTGACAAAGAAGACTTTGAGGAGGTGACGCAACAACCAGGATATGGAGAAGGGAAACCCGGGAGTGGTAACCAAGACGAGTCATACTCGTGTTTCGTCCCTAGATGGCGTTGCTCGTGGTGCTGGATAGGTAGATCAAGACAATAGATGAGTGTGCTTCGTAAAGTTGGGTGGAGGGTTCGTAACACTACATACGACAATAAGATAGCAATTACAGATAAAATTAAGAGACGCATGTAAGGAAGCAAACAATAAAAAATGGAATGATATTATAATGGCGGCTGACATGACTAAAGACACAAAAAAATTTTGGACTTCCATAAACAAGATGATGGGGCACAACAAGCAAAAAACACCATACATTAAAGACCAAAATGGAACAAAATTGCACGAGGAAAATGAACAAGAGTCAGCATTCAAAAGGAATGGGTAAAAGTTTTTAAAATATCAGATGAGGAAAATGAAGATTTTGATAGTGAACACGAAGAAAGGATAGAAGAAGAAATGGGAAGACAAATACATAGAATCACCCCAAGGCAATATATAGACTATAACTTATTACCTAATAATCAAATAATAACCATGGGAGCAAATGATGCACTGTCTGAGTGAAATTTAAGGAAAGCCCTGCCTCAAGCAGGTATTATAATGAAATATGATCAAGAATCTACCTGAAAACATTTTAAATACACTATTAAACACGTAACGCATACTAATAACTGGTTACTTTCCAGACAAACTAAAATATAAAAATGATATTTATTCCTAAAGAGGGTAAGGACAATAAGGAAATATTAAAACTACAGGCCAATATCTTTACTAGAAATTACCGGGAAAACTATTGGAAAAAATATTAAATTCAAGACTTATAGCCTTTTAACACAACATGGGAAAACTAACAACAGACAACATGGATTTATGCCCAATAGAAATACCCTAACTGCAATAGCTATAATAACGGAAATAATTGCAATAGAAAAAAGCAAGGGTAACCAGATCAATATAATTTTAAGGGATGTTTCTAAGGCTTTTGATAAAGTTGGGCATTTAGGCTTGAAATATAAAATATTAAAACTGGGACTTAACGAATACATGCTAAGAATATTGTGTAACTATTTAGATGATAGGAGAGCACAAATTCAAATTGGAAACTTTTTAGGAACTATGTTTAATCTTGAGAGTGGAGTACCTCAAGGAGGATGCCTTTCTCCAACATTATATACAATTTATACTTTCAGACACACCTCAACCTACCCCTTTATGAATATGTAATGTTTGCTGATGATATTACTCAAATAGTATCATACCCAGGAAAATCAACTCAATTTATGGCACTCTACGGTAAGAGCGATAAAAAACATAAATGATTTTGAGAAAAAATGGAAAATCAGGACAAATAAGAACAAATTCAAGATAATACCAATAGCCAAGATTAAAACAAGTCCAGTAATAGTCGACCAGGAACTATACCCATTGACACTGAAGGTAGGATGCTTGGATTAAAACTAACAAAAAGAGGATATATAACATACTTAAAAGATAAAGAACGACAGGCAAGAATAAGATTATCAAAAAAAACGCTTTAAGAACTAGCATTAATAACAAAAAAAAGATTTATATTGCCCTTGTCAAATCAATTATGGACTACCCACCCATCCCATTGAACACCCTTAGTAAAACGTGCATTAAAGGTTACAAACAGTACAAAATATAGCCCTCAGATTTATATATAACATAAAATATACAGACCACATCAATAATGAACAGCTACACAAGAGAGCAAACCTCTTAGCAATCAATGTGAATATACACAACAAAGCTGTAAATATTTGGAAAAAAGTGACTGAACTTAACACAGAAACATATCAAAACTGGAAAAAATATATAGACAGGAAGAAGTAATTGAACCACCTCCTGCCTCAATATACACATTTCTACATAAAACATTACTAGAGGAATAAAAGATGAGTGACCAACCAGCTCCACTAAGAACCTGGCATACAGTGTACCTTTAGACTAACACAACTAACACTTAACTAACACCAAAAAAAAATGTGACTACCCTCCCAGTTACACAAGGACCTGGGCGGGCTCACTAACTCCAACAATAACAAAAATAATAATAATAAGCAGCATTATATAAATAAACCAATATTAATACAAAGGTCTGACGACCCAAGGGAGCAGAACAAGACAAAACACCAATAAGAAAGATGGAACTGATCTGGTTGAGCCCAGATTCTTTCTACTCCTACTGTATTTCAGTTTCACCACCTTTTCTTCAATTCCTAATAATCTTCTTTCACCTCTTAACTAATGACTTCGTATCGTATCGTATTATCTAGCCTAAACTGTTTAGCCTGACGTAGAGTTTTTTAATAAATCTGGTGATATGGAACCACACACAACCCCCCTTAACCTGGGATAATGCAATCAAATGGATAATTGCTAACTATTCTCAGAGATAATGCAATCAAATGGTTAGTTGCTAACCGGGGGCTGCGCCCCCGGACCCCCTGTGTTAGATACTGTATTTGGTCATGATGAATTGTTTATTAGACTATAAGAAATCCTCTTCCTTCTTGTATTGGCAAGGGGAGTTTGCTTTAACTTAGGTATGCTAGCCTAAGTAAAAATAGATGCCCCTTCCTTATTGGTGTTGTCGATGGCACAGCACAGCACAGCACCGTGCCTATGACGAAATCAACTTCATTAAACTCAACTCATACTTCAAATGCACCAAGAGAACTTGCACACCCGAATGGGAGACCGTCAGAGTGGGAGACGGTCGTGAAAGCGTCCGCCCTTGTACGCTGGATGGAACTATTTCACTACACTAAGGGGTAGGGGCACCTCGGTCATATTATACAACATACCAAAGAAGTTCCACACCCGCATGGGAGACCGTCAGAGTCAATCGGGGGTCGATTTAATAGCATACTACAGAAACTTGCACACACGAATGGGAGACCGTCAACGTCAATCGGGGGTCGATTTAATAGCATACTACAGAAACTTGCACACCCGAATGGGAGACCGTCAAAGTCAATCGGGGATCGATTTGATAGCATACCACAGAAACTTGCACACCCGAATGGGAGACCGTCAAAGTCAATCGGGGGTCGATTTAATAGCATACTACAGAAACTTGCACACCCGAATGGGAGACCGTCAAAGTCAATCGGGGGTCGATTTGATAGCATACTACAGAAACTTGCACACCCGAATGGGAGACCGTCAAAGTCAATCGGGGGTCGATTTGATAGCATACTACAGAAACTTGCACACCCGAATGGGAGACCGTCAAAGTCAATCGGGGGTCGAGCATACTTTACAAAATGATCCGAGAATCTGCACACACCGAGTGGGAGACGGTGATGAAAACGTCCGCCTTGGTAGTAGAAGAGTGTATTGGTGTCCTAAAGTTTTAGCGAGGCTTGCCAGCCTGAGTAAGACAAAGAAATAATCCAGACAGCCACTACTACCTAACTTAACCGTGGTGCAATCCACACCGCTGGAGGTTTCGTCACGCCCCCCGATGGCGAAATCCTCCGTTACAGCAGAAGTGTCTGTTTAACCTAACCTTAGTACAGAGTCTATTGGTGTCCACAATTTTATAGAGGCTAGCCAGCCTAAGTCAATAAGAGACAGAAAGAAATAATCCAAGCAGCCAACCTTGGTGTAAAGTCTATTGGCGGCCTAAATTTTATAGAGATATACAGGCAGCCACCACTACTTTCGCCGGAGGTTTCGTCACGCTCCCCGATGGCGAAATCCTCCATTACAGCAAAAGTGTCTGTTTAACCTAACCTTAGTACAAAGTCTATTGGTGTCCTTAATTTTATAGAGGTTAGCCACCCGAAGTCAATAAGAGACAAAGAAATAATCAAAGCAGCCACCACTATCGAGCCTAAACTGTTTAGCCTGACCGTGGTAAAGTCTAACGGGGGACCTTAAATTTTATAGAATAATAATACAGGCAACTACCTAACCTAACCACTACTTTCGCCGGAGGTTTCGTCACGCTCCCCGATGGCGAAACACTCCATTACAGCAAAAGTGTGTAGCGGCCTGCTCCAAGTATCTGTTTAACCTAACCTTAGTACAAAGTCTATTGGTGTCCTCAATTTTATAGAGGTTAGCCACCCGAAGTCAATAAGAGACAGAAATAATCCAAGCAGCCACCACTATCTAGCCTAAACTGTTTAGCCTGACCGTGGTAAATTCTAACGGGGGACCTTAAATTTTATAGAATAATAATACAGGCAACTACCTAACCTAACCACTACTTTCGCCGGAGGTTTCGTCACGCTCCCCGATGGCGAAATACTCCATTACAGCAAAAGTGTGTAGCGGCCTGCTCCAAGTGTCTGTTTTACCTAACCTTAGTACAAAGTCTATTGGTGTCCTCAATTTTATAGAGGTTAGCCACCCGAAGTCAATAAGAGACAAAGAAATAATCCAAGCAGCCACCACTATCTAGCCTAAACTGTTTAGCCTGACGTAGAGTTTTTTAATAAATTTGGTGATATGGAACCACACACAACCCCCCTTAACCTGGGATAATGCAATCAAATGGATAATTGCTAACTATTCTCAGAGATAATGCAATACGCGGTATCGTGGATAATGCAATCAAATGGTTAGTTGCTAACCGGGGGCTGCGCCCCCGGACCCCCTGTGTTAGATACTGTATTTGGTCATGATGAATTGTTTATTAGACTATAAGAACCTTAGACAACCCCCCTTAACCTGGGATAATGCAATCAAATGGTTAGTGGCCTAACTGCCGGCCTAACCTTCTGCGATGGATACAGGTGTACGTTGGTTACATGCTAACCGGGGGCTGCGCCCCCGGACCCCCTAAGTTTAAAGGAATATGAATACAAAATATATGATTTTTTTTTATCTTTATTCGGGATTAATACCCTTTACTTCTACATAATATGTAACATCCATAATATATACGCAACAGTACAGGTTGGTGCAAGTCCGTACATGAATACTAGGACAGTATGTGGGTTGTGTGTGCGTAGAGTTTCAGACCGGATATGAATTGAGATAGGACAATGACGTCAGAGATAAAACACCGGATGCTCTTGGTAGTGGTAGCTCTCGCGGAGTAGAGGTAATACTGACTCTACTCCGCTAACCTGACGCGTAAATTTGTTTTATCCGTAGAGTTTTTTAATAAATCTGGTGATATGGAACCACACACAACCCCCCTTAACCTGGGATAATGCAATCAAATGGATAATTGCTAACTATTCTCAGAGATAATGCAGTCAAATGGTTAGTTGCTAACCGGGGGCTGCGCCCCCGGACCCCCTGTGTTAGATACTGTATTTGGTCATGATGAATTGTTTATTAGACTATAAGAAATCCTCTTCCTTCTTGTATTGGCAAGGGGAGTTTGCTTTAACTTAGGTATGCTAGCCTAAGTAAAAATAGATGCCCCTTCCTTATTGGTGTTGTCGATGGCACAGCACAGCACAGCACCGTGCCTATGACGAAATCAACTTCATTAAACTCAACTCATACTTCAAATGCACCAAGAGAACTTGCACACCCGAATGGGAGACCGTCAAAGTCAATCGGGGGTCGATTTAATAGCATACTACAGAAACTTGCACACCCGAATGGGAGACCGTCAAAGTCAATCGGGGGTCGATTTGATAGCATACTACAGAAACTTGCACACCCGAATGGGAGACCGTCAAAGTCAATCGGGGGTCGATTTGATAGCATACTACAGAAACTTGCACACCCGAATGGGAGACCGTCAACGTCAATCGGGGGTCGATTTAATAGCATACTACAGAAACTTGCACACCCGAATGGGAGATCGTCAAAGTCAATCGGGGATCGATTTGATAGCATACCACAAAAACTTGCACACCCGAATGGGAGACCGTCAAAGTCAATCGGGGGTCGATTTAATAGCATACTACAGAAACTTGCACACCCGAATGGGAGACCGTCAAAGTCAATCGGGGGTCGATTTGATAGCATACTACAGAAACTTGCACACCCGAATGGGAGACAGTCAAAGTCAATCGGGGGTCGATTTAATAGCATACTACAGAAACTTGCACACCCGAATGGGAGACCGTCAAAGTCAATCGGGGGTCGAGCATACTTTACAAAATGATCCGAGAATCTGCACACACCGAGTGGGAGACGGTGATGAAAACGTCCGCCTTGGTAGTAGAAGAGTGTATTGGTGTCCTAAAGTTTTAGCGAGGCTTGCCAGCCTGAGTAAGACAAAGAAATAATCCAGACAGCCACTACTACCTAACCTAACCGTGGTGCAGTCCACACCGCTGGAGGTTTCGTCACGCCCCCCGATGGCGAAATCCTCCGTTACAGTGTCTGTTTAACCTAACCTTAGTACAGAGTCTATTGGTGTCCACAATTTTATCGAGGCTAAGTCAATAAGAGACAGAAAGAAATAATCCAAGCACAATCGGGTGTAAAGTCTATTATACCAAATTTTATAGAGATATACAGGTAGCCACCACTATTGCCGGAGGTTTCGTCACGCCCCCGGGATGACAGAAATCTCCATTACAGCAAAAAGTGTTCGTTTAACCTAACCCAGTACAAAGTCTATTGGTGTCCTAATTTTATAGAGTGTTAGCCACACGAAGTAAATAAGAGACAAAGAAATAATCCAAGCAGCCACCACTATCGAGCCTAAACTGTTTAGCCTGACCGTGGTAAAGTCTAACGGGGGACCTTAAATTTTATAGAATAATAATACAGGCAACTACCTAACCTAACCACTACTTTCGCCGGAGGTTTCGTCACGCTCCCCGATGGCGAAATACTCCATTACAGCAAAAGTGTGTAGCGGCCTGCTCCAAGTATCTGTTTAACCTAACCTTAGTACAAAGTCTATTGGTGTCCTCAATTTTATAGAGGTTAGCCACCCGAAGTCAATAAGAGACAGAAATAATCCAAGCAGCCACCACTATCTAGCCTAAACTGTTTAGCCTGACCGTGGTAAATTCTAACGGGGGACCTTAAATTTTATAGAATAATAATACAGGCAACTACCTAACCTAACCACTACTTTCGCCGGAGGTTTCGTCACGCTCCCCGATGGCGAAATACTCCATTACAGCAAAAGTGTGTAGCGGCCTGCTCCAAGTGTCTGTTTAACCTAACCTTAGTACAAAGTCTATTGGTGTCCTCAATTTTATAGAGGTTAGCCACCCGAAGTCAATAAGAGACAAAGAAATAATCCAAGCAGCCACCACTATCTAGCCTAAACTGTTTAGCCTGACGCGTAAATTTGGTGTTTTATCCGTAGAGTTTTTCAATAAATCTGGTGATATGGAACCACACACAACACCCCTTAACCTGGGATAATGCAATCAAATGGATAATTGCTAACTATTCTCAGAGATAATGCAATACGCGGTATCGTGGATAATGCAATCAAATGGTTAGTTGCTAACCGGGGGCTGCGCCCCCGGACCCCCTGTGTTAGATACTGTATTTGGTCATGATGAATTGTTTATTAGACTATAAGAACCTTAGACAACCCCCCTTAACCTGGGATAATGCAATCAAATGGTTAGTGGCCTAACTGCCGGCCTAACCTTCTGCGATGGATACAGGTGTACGTTGGTTACATGCTAACCGGGGGCTGCGCCCCCGGACCCCCTAAGGTTAAAGGAATATGAATACAAAATATATGATTTTTTTTTATCTTTATTCGGGATTAATACCCTTTACTTCTACATAATATGTAACATCCATAATATATACGCAACAGTACAGGTTGGTGCAAGTCCGTACATGAATACTAGGACAGTATGTGGGTTGTGTGTGCGTAGAGTTTCAGACCGGATATGAATTGAGATAGGACAATGACGTCAGAGATAAAACACCGGATGCTCTTGGTAGTGGTAGCTCTCGCGGAGTAGAGGTAATACTGACTCTACTCCGCTAACCTGACGCGTAAATTTGTTTTATCCGTAGAGTTTTTTAATAAATCTGGTGATATGGAACCACACACAACCACCCTTAACCTGGGATAATGCAATCAAATGGATAATTGCTAACTATTCTCAGAGATAATGCAATACGCGGTATCGTGGATAATGCAATCAAATGGTTAGTTGCTAACCGGGGGCTGCGCCCCCGGACCCCCTGTGTTAGATACTGTATTTGGTCAAGATATTGACTCTGGATGGGGTTATGTTCATTTAGGTTGTACTTCAGATATTGTTATATATAAAAAAAAATAGAAAAAATACGACACGGTCGTAACAATATCCTTTCTTGGCACAATAATAATCATACCTAAACTCTATTTTGGCAATAATACTTACAAGTATGCTTCACAGACTGTAATCTTTTTATTTTTAGATTTGGGTAAAATGTACAATTTTGGGCTTTTGACGAAATTTACAGTGAAAACTCTGTTGGCAAATTTCTCACTAATTTATTGTTTTTTTCAGAGTTTTGTTGTGTGTTAATTATGTACTATATTCTATCCATCAATTCCTGTATTTTTCCTCAGAAAAAAAGGTCATTTAACCTGACCTAACTTCTAAAATGCAACTTTTTCACAATTCTGTCCCAAATCTTATTCATGAATAAATAAGGAAAACAAAGCTTAAAAGAGTGACACAATGACTAGGCATACTGTCAGATTTTTTTATTTCAATTTTGCTAATACTTAGAGATTTGCGAGGAACACGTAATTTGACGAGTTTCACGAGTTATGGATGGTATTGGC
>NW_024716597.1:0-7389 GCF_018991925.1 Homarus americanus | reverse complement strand
GGAAGGACTTACAGGGTTGTGTAGGAGTGAGAGAAGCACTAGCAGGGCTGTGTAGGAGTGAGAGAAGGACTTGCAGGGTTGTGGAGGAGTGAGAGAAGGACGTGTAGTGTGGTGTAGGAGTACGGGAAGGACTTACAGGGTTGTGAAGGAGTAAGGGAAGGACATACAGGGTTGTGGAGAAGTGAGAGAAGGACTTGCAGGGTTGTGGAGGAGTGAGAGAAGGACGTGTAGTGTGGTGTAGGAGTGAGGGAAGATTTACAGGGTTGTGAAGGAGTAAGGGAAGGACTTACAGGGTTGTGGAGAAGTGAGAGAATGACTTGCAGGGTTGTGTAGGAGTGAGAGAAGGACGTGTACTGTGGCATAAGAGTGAGGGGAGGGCTTACAGGGTTGTGTAGGAGTAAGGGAAGGACTTACAGTGTTGTGGAGGAGTGAGAGAAGGACGTGTAGTGTGGTGTAGGTTTGAGAGAAGGACTTGTAAAGGTGTAAGGAGTGAGGGATGGACTTGGTATGTTGTGTTGGATTGATGGATGAACTTGTAGTATTGTGTAGGAGTGAGGGATGGACTTGGTATGTTGTGTTGGATTGAGGGATGGACTTGGTATGTTGTGTAGGAGTGAGAGAATTTCGTAGCAAATGCTCTATCTCATTCACCAGACTGAAAATACAACACAAGTGTTTTATCTTTGGGGAGGGAGTTTTATAAGGCACTGAATATATTTGATTGAGAGGTAATTACACTGCTTCTTCAGTAGGTAGAACAATATTTTGTATATGTTCCTGTATGTTAACATTGTCTACTATGTTATATATATTAATTTATAATATGAATGGAATAAGTAAATCAGCTTAACGTTGTGCATTTGTTAGGTAAAATAGTATGGTAATTGGCGGCATGGTATCCACATTGTGTGGGTCACGGCAAGTGCAGGGAGGTAGACAAGCCTGGCTGGTGATAGTGTGTGGTGCAAGTGTGGTACAATTGGTCTGGACTCAGGATTTATTTATATGGAGATAAGAGGTGTATACTTTTGTACTTTTCTAGTGTATGGTGAGGCTGGGGTTCGCGTTTGGGTTAATTTAGGCTGTGGTCATCTGTACTGTACTTAAACTGTTCCTTTACTTGACCTTTGTTTGTGGTCTCTTAACTTTATAATGCTAAGTTATGCATTTCATGATTAGTCTTCAACATGATACCTATATTTTGAGTTAATCTGAGGGTTATTATTGAGAATGCGGTGGAGATGATATAAGAGTCATTATAGTGTTTACCCTGCTTGTTGTTGTGACCACTCTTGTGACTTGACTAGTGGTAAATTCTTGATAAAGAGAAGTGCTGGCATAACAGTATGAAGAAAGAGTGATTTTAAATCTTGTCGCCCTGCAATATATATACAAAAAAAACTATTTTTGGTTAATAAAATTTTAATTTCACAGGTATTAACAGAAAATACTACTCCAGGGAGGATGAGGACCATAACTTGGTGTACAGATGACTAGGCAACATCAAGATGGACAAGAGGTACGATCAAGAGTACAGTAAAGGATGAACATTCTCTAAATAACTCAGTCTACCAAACATGACAGGAAGTTGTATTGTATATATGTAAGTGTTGGTTAAATACGTCCACATAAATACTAAAAAAAATTATAACAGTGTGTTGAAATCTTATCTACTGACTACTGTAGAGATACTGTAGCACTGTAGGAGTAAGGAAAGAACAAGCAATATTATGTAGGAGTGAGGGAAGGACATGCGGTGTTGTGTAGGAGTGAGGAAAGGACATGAAGTGATGTGTAGGAGTAAGGGAAGGAAGTGCAGGGTTGTGTAGACGAGGGAAGGACTTCTAGTATCTTGTAGGATTGAGGGATGGACTTGCAGTGTTGTGTAGAAGTGAGGGAAGGACTTCTAGTATTGTGTAGGAGTGAGGGAAGGACATGCAGTGTTGTGTAGCAATGAGGGAAGGACTTCTAGTGTTGTGTAGGAGTGAGGGAAGGACTTCTAGTGTTGTGTAGGAGTGAGGGAAGGACTTGCAGTGTTGTGTAGGAGTAAGGGAAGGACTTGCAGGGTTGTGTAGGAGTGAGGGAAGGACTTGCAGTGTTGCGTAGAAATGAGGGAAGGACTTGCAGGGTTGTGTAAGAGTAAGGGAAGTTCTTGTAGTAATATGTAGGACTGAGGGAAGGACTTGCAGGGCTGTGTAGGAGTGAAGGAAGGACTTGCAGGGTTGTGTAGGAGTTAAGGAAGGACATGCAGGGTTGTGTAGGAGTGAGTGAAGGACTTGCAGTGTTGAATAGGAGTGAAGAAAAGACTAGCAGGTTTGTGTAGGAGCGGGAGAGAAGGGATTCTGCAGGGTTGTGTGTAGAAGCAGTGTGGTGCAAGGAAGGACATGCAGGGTTGTGTAGGAGTGAGTGAAGGACTTGCAGTGTTGAATAGGAGTGAAAGAAGGACTTGTAGTATTGTGTAAAAGTGAGGGAAGGACTTCTAGTATTGTGTAGGAGTGAGGGAAGGACTTGTTGTGTGGTGTAGGAGTGAGGGAAGGACTTGTAGTGTGGTGTATGAGCGAGGGAAGGACTTGTAGTGTGGTGTATGAGTGAGGGAAGGACTTGTAGTGTGGTGTATGAGTGAGGGAAGGACTTGTAGTGTTGTGTATGATTGAGGGAAGGACTTGTATAGGAGTCACCACATAGGCTTGTGGCGTTGCGAAGCTTATAACTTGTAATTCACTGTTGTAATCTTTTATGTGGATTTGTAACTCGACAGTCAGGAAGTATTTTGTTAAGCTTAATTATTTTGGATTTTAGTTTCATCTTCATTTGCAAAAGAAAATATTTTATTCTTCCTGGCAGTGAAATACAAGATGTTATTTTAAGATTTTATTGTAAAATTAAGTAATTATTATAGCTTTACATCTTACTTGTAACCAATGAGCATTTCCTGTGGGCAAACCTTTGAAATTGTAAAAAAAAAAGATTGCATTTGCTGTAAATGTTCTGAGGCAGTATGTCACTCCTAGGGGCTATGTGAGGCCCTCAGGGCTTATATCCCGCCGCCACGGACTGTTTGGCTAATTAGGGCTGTGTGATGATCATAGATGGTTGTATAATGGATTTAAGGACTATGTAAGGTTGTCAGGGGTAGTCTGATCCAACCAGAGGCTGTTTGTGGCTATATTGTGAATATCAAATTGGAGATGTGTGAGGCTCTTAGAGAGCTACTGTACTTGTGACTGAGGGGGTTAATTGATGCTCGTCATGTCTGTGTGCAGGAAAAGATGAATATATCCTAAAGTCAGTCTACCCGAAATGACAGGAAGTTGTATTGTGAATAATATTTACTGTTGGTTCGACAAGTCTTTATAAATGCTAACATAGATTATAACGGTGTATTGAAAGTTTATCTACTGATTACTGTAGGACTGAGGGAAGGACATGCAGTATTGTGTAGTATTGAGGGAAGGACTTCAGTGTTGTGTAGGAATGAGGGAAGGACTTGTAGTGTTGTGTAGGACCTAGGGAAGGACATGTAGTGATGTTCGTAAATGAGAGAAGGACTTGCTGACCTTATGAATGAGAGGAGGATTTGCAGTGTTTTATAGGAGTGAGGGAAGGACATGCAATGTTGTTTAGTATGAGGGAAGGACTCATTGACCTGTTAATTTGGTGAGAGTGACTTACTGACCTGTTAATTAGTGAGAGGCGGTCTTACTGACCCGTTAATTTGAGAGAGGAGAACTTACTGACCTGCTAAGGAGTGAGAGGAGAATTGCTGACCCAAGGAGTGAGAGTGGAGGATTTGCAGAAAGTTTTATAGGTAGAGTGAGGGAAGCACATGCAATATTGTGTGTAGTATGAGGGAAGGACTCACTGTGAGGTGTAGGAGTGAGGGAAGGTCTCTCTGTGATGTGTAGGAGTGAGGAAAGGACTCACGGTGAGGTGTAGGTATGAGGAAAGGACTCACGGTGAGGTGTAGGTATGAGGAAAGGACTCACGGTGA
This sequence comes from Homarus americanus, assembly GCF_018991925.1. Taxonomy (NCBI): domain Eukaryota; kingdom Metazoa; phylum Arthropoda; class Malacostraca; order Decapoda; family Nephropidae; genus Homarus; species Homarus americanus. The sequence continues at coordinate 3,398 of NW_024716597.1, read as the reverse complement.
GGTGTAGGAGTGAGTGAAGGACTCACTGATGTGTAGGAGTGAGGAAAGGACTCCCTATGAGGTGTAGGAGTGAGGGAAGGACTGATTGTGAGGTGTAAAGTAAAGGGCTTCTGTCTCACCAATGAGGTAGACTATTGGTGATGACGTCATTGCTCTTGTGGTCTGTTCCACCATTGACGTAGACTACTAGTGGTGACGTCACTGCTGTGGTCCACCAATGGAATGCCGAAGGTGACTTCAGCTCACTTAAAATGCAGAGAACTTGACATAATGTTACAAGCAAGTTGTAATGATTTAATAAGAACTGAAAATTACAGTAAATTCTTGAACTAGCATCTTTTAATCCAGTGCCAGCAAGAGTAAAATAGTTCGTTATACAAGTGGAAATAAAACTGAAGTACAAAATAAGTCAACAATGTCATAACATTGTTGAAGTTACGATATTTTGTACAGTAGTTTCATCGTCATTTGTATAACACAATGTTTTACTCTAGCTGGCACAGCACTGAAGTAAAAAAATGCCAGTTTAAGAATTTACCTTAATTATCAGTTATTTATTTATTACGTGTTCACAAATTACTTTGTAACCAATGAATTTTTCCTCTGGACAAACTTTTGTAATTGTATTTTGTTTTTGTTTTCAAATGTTACACATATTAAAAATTAATTACAAGGCAGTGTATCTTCAAGGGGATAAGTGATGTTTGTGGCAACTTGGGGATGTGTGAGGCTCTTAAGAGCTATCTGTGTCTCTGGGGAGGCTGATTGATTCTCCCCTAAGATCTACATGTTGTTTCTAGGGGGCTTACAAATAGGTTTGTGTACAGCTAGTAAGGGCTATGTGATGACACTAAAGGCTGTCTGTCACTGCTAGGGACAGTGAAGCTGCCAAGGGCTGGGTGCCGAGGCTTGTCTGAGCCCCCTACTCATGAGATAGGCGAGACACGTCGACCAAGGTACACTGGTAGCCTTGCATGGTCCAGGTTGCGTCGCCTTTATGGGACCCTGTGTGCACAGGTTGTAGTAACATAACGGCAACCTAACCTAGCAGTAACCTGGTGTCAATCATTACAATAAATATTTGTAGAGTAACTTAATGTGTCGTATAAATGAAAAAAAAACTTCTTTGTTTATAATAACCCTAATATAAAAGTTGAAAACAAAATGTTCCAAAGGCAAAAATGATAAGAGCCAATTTTTATACTTTCCCGAAAAGTAGAAAATCTACGTTACCGAAAAGTAGATACTTACGATCTTTTGAGAATTAGAAAAATCGTGTGATTTTTTTCTCTTAAATAACTTCTTTTAAGTTATTTTTTCTCTTAAGTTCGAACTTACGACAATTTAAAAGAAAGTAAGTTCGGATTCTCTAAAGAACGTAAGCATCTACTTTTCGGGAAAGTAGATTATCTAACTTTCTCGAAATTTTCTCGAAATTTTACAAATATTTTCGGCAAATTTTCGGGGGGAAATATTACCTATTTTTCCGAAGTAGATTATCATAGAAAACGGGAAATTTGTATCACAGAAAATGGGAAATATCTACTTTCTGGGAAAGTTGGCTATCTACTTATCATAGAAAACGGGAAATTTGTTTCATAGAAAATGGGAAATATCTACTTTCCGGGAAAGTTGGTTATCTACTTTCCCGTAAAGTAGATTATCTACTTTTCGGGAAAGTAGATTATCGACTTTAAGGGGAAGTAGATTATCGACTTTTTGGTAAAATATTACCTACTTTAAAGAAGTAGATTATCATAGAAAACGGGAAATTTGTATCATAAAAAATGGGAAATATCTACTTTCCGGGAAAGTTGGTTATCTACTTTCCCGAAAAGTAGATAGATTTTCTACTTTTCGGGAAAGTAGATTATCGACTTTTCGGGAAGTAGATTTTCGAATTTTGGGGGAAATATTACCTAATTTTGCGAAGTAGATTATCATAGAAACGGGAAATTTGTATCATAAAAATGGGAAATATCTACTTTCCGGGAAAGTTGGTTATCTACTTTCCCGAAAAGTAGATAGATTTTCTACTTTTCGAGAAAGTAGATTATCGACTTTTCGGGGAAGTAGATTTTCGAATTTTGGGGGAAATATTACCTAATTTTGCGAAGTAGATTATCATAGAAAACGGGAAATTTGTATCATAAAAAATGGGAAATATCTACTTTCCGGGAAATTTGGTTATCTACTTCCCGAAAAGTAGATAGATTTTCTACTTTTCGGGAAGTAGATTTTCGAATTTGGGGGGAAATATTACCTAATTTTGCGAAGTAGATTATCATAGAAAACGGGAAATTTGTATCATATTAAATGGGAAATATCTACTATCCGGGAAAGTTGGTTATCTACTTTCCCGAAAAGTAGATAGATTTTCACTTTTCGGGAAAAGTAGATTATCGACTTTCGGGGAAGTAGATTTTCGAATTTTCGGGGAAATATTATCTAATTCTTTATGAAGTAGATTATCATAGAAAACGGGAAATTTGTATCATAAAAAATGGGAAATATCTACTATCCGGGAAAGTTGGTTATCTACTTTCCCGAAAAGTAGATAGCTTTTATACTTTTCGGGAAAGTAGATTATCGACTTTTCGGGGAATTAGATTTTCGAATTTTCGGGGAAATATTACCTAATTTTGCGAAGCAGACGGTCAGCAGAAACGGGAAATTTGTATCATAAAAAATGGGAAATATCTACTTTCCGGGAAAGTTGGTTATCTACTTTCCAGAAAAGTAGATAGATTTTCTACTTTTCGGGAAAGTAGATTATCGATTTTTCGGGGGGAATAGATTTTCGAATTTTGGGGGAAATATTACCTAATTTTGCGAAGTAGATTATCATAGAAACGGGAAATTTGTATCACAAAAAATGGGAAATATCTACTTTCCGGGAAAGTTGAAAGATTCCACTTTCTCGAAAAGTGGTAGATAGATTATCGACTTTTCGGAAAAGTAGATTATCGACTTTTCGGGGAAGTACATTATCGACTTTTTGGTAAAATATTACCTACTTTTAAGAAGTAGATTATCATACAAAACGGGAAATTTGTATCACAGGAAATGGGAAATATCTACTTTCCGGGAAAGTTGGTTATCTACTTTCCCGAAAAGTAGATTATCTACTTTTCGGTAAAGTAGATTATCGACTTTTTGGGGAAGTAGATTATCGACTTTTGGGAAAATATTACCTAATTTTATGAAGTAGATTTTCATAGAAAACGGGAAATTTGTATCACAAAAAATGGGAAATATCTACTTTCCGGGAAAGTTGGTTATTTACTTTCCCGAAAAGTAGATAGATTTTCTAATTTTCGGGAAAGTAGATTATCGACTTTTTGGGAAAGTAGATTTTCGTATTCTAGGGGAAATATTACCTAATTTTGGGAAGTAGA
>NW_024716596.1:0-5531 GCF_018991925.1 Homarus americanus | reverse complement strand
TCCGAGGTGTACCTGGGAGTGTCAGGGGAGAACCAGGAAGTGTAAGAGGTGTACCTGGGAGTATCGGAGGTGTACCTGGGAGTTTCTGAGGTGTACATGGGAGTATCAGAGGTGTACCTGGGAGTGTCAGAGGTGTACCTGGGAGTGTCAGTGGAGTACCTGGGAGTCTCAAAGGTGTACCTGGGAGTATCGGAGGTGTACCTGGGAATATCGGAGGTGTTCCTGGGAATATCGGAGCTGTACCTGGGAGTGTCAGAGGTGTACTTGGGAGTGTCGGAGGTGTAACTGGGAATGTCAGAGGTGTACCAGGGAGTGTCAGAGGTGTATCTGGGAGTATCAGAGGTGTACCTGGGAGTGTCAGGGGTGTACCTGGAAGTGTCAGGGGTGTAACTGGAAGTGACGGAGGTGTAACTGGGAGCGTGTGAGGTGTACCTGGCAGCAAGTCTGGAGGTACCTGGCAGTGTCTGAGGTACCTGGCACGGTTCGGAGGTGTACCTGCAGTGTCAGACGTGCACCTGGAGTGTTCCGAGGTGCACCCTGGCGAGTGCCCGAGGTGTACCTGGCAGTGTCGGGTACTGGGAGTGTCTGGGTTGAGGTGTACCCGGAGGCCGTGAAGGGGTACCTTGGAGTGCCGGAGGTGTACCCGGGGAGGCAATGGAGGTGTACCTGGGAGTTTCAGAGGTGTACCTGGGAGTGTCAGAGGTGTACCTGGGAGTGTCGGAGGGGTACATGGAGTGTCAGAGGTATACCTGGCAGTGTCAGCGGTGTACCTGGAGTGTCAGAGGTGTGCCTGGGAATGTCTAAGGTGTAACTGGGAGTGTCAGAAGTGTACCTGGGAGTATCAGCAGTGTACCTGGGAGTGTCAGAGGTGTAACTGGGAGTGTCAGGGGTGTAACTGGGAGTGTCGGAGGTGTAACTGGGAATGTCAGAGGAGTACCAGGGAGTATCAGTGGAGTACCTGGGAGTCTCAAAGGTGTTCCTGGGAGTATCGGAGGTGTACTGGGAGTGTCTGACGTACCTGTGTATGTATATTATGTATGCTGGATTATGTATTATGTATGTATATTATGTGCATGTGCTCCATTTATATTTATTCAGCCTAGCTAGCAGCGTGTGGCAATGTTATTACCATATCCCACACGCTTAATTAATGTGCCTGGCGACGTATGGAAGCTGCTAATGTATCACTTGCCATACGTCGTCTATGGTAGTTGACCAGGACCTTAGTTAGGGAGCAGTGCTATCCACCTCTGTGTACATACTCTTATCCAGTAAACCGAACCTACAAAACTATACAGGTGTTTGTGTTCTCTCCTGTATATAGAACTTATTACCCAGAACATCTAACATGGCGCAGTGCGTAGTTTCACTGGATTATTACGAATGATTAGTGCAAGTTTGTGGAAAGCCGGCTGATGGATCCCCGCCTTGGGTCAACCCCGCGTCATCCCTCGAAGAATTTCGCAACTTTGAGCAGTGTCAGTGACAGTGATTTTCTGTGAAGTGTTTAGTGCATTGTGTGTTTCGTGCCATTCATGTGTGACCTTGTTCGAACGGATTTCCAAGGTATACGGCATGTTCTGGGCATTTGTGGGGTGTAGAGCTCAGCACACCCTCCTCTGACCGTTTACAGAGAGCGACTGAGCTACTCCTATCTCCACCCCCCTCCCTCACAGCGCCGCCTCCACCCTCCCTCACAGCTGGGGCGAGACGCTCTGCCTGCCTGAGACATACACACATACATGTACTAACACTTGCTGACCGCGCGGCTTCATTATATATATTTTATATATATAACCTACTTACCTGTGTATTGAATTAAATTTTTTTGTCTGAAATCTTGTTGATACGACGGGCTGACCGGTCAACACTGATTTAAGACACAGTACACAGAGGAAGTAGTTATGTCTCATGCCTTACGTAGCCGTGGACCCAGCGCCTGGATGAGTCAAGCGGATGATAGTCCCCCAGAGATGGATGACCAGGCCGGCCCAGCTCCCACAACATCGCGCAGCCCTTCACCTCAACATTCAGCGTTATCTCCAGAGATAATTGCCTTAATGAAGTTTATGAGAGATGAGAGACGCGAGGATGAAGCTCACAGACGTTTGGCGGATGAGCACAGAAGGCAAGAAGAGGCAGAACGAGACCACCAACGGAGAATGGAAGACAGTGCACGGTTTGAAGCCTTGATATCTCGCCTCACTGTTAACCAAGCCCCTGGCTCTAACACTGCCTCGGTACTGAATGGTTCAGATACCTCATCCATGCTTCCTTCACGCCCCCAGCCCCACCTAAAGCAGCAGCTCAAACACCGCCCATCTTGGAGCCTGATGTAAATTTCCAGACTTTTCGCGAATGGCGGCGGCGGTGGGCTGATTATGCTACAATGGTGGATCTCCAGAGTTTGTCACAGCCTAAACAACTCATCCAGCTGCGTATGTGCCTGTCCTTGGAAGTTCAGCGTGTCTTAGAACATACGTTGCAGGTACCCCAACCTCTTCGCTGTCTGTAGAGGAGGTACTGGACGTTCTACAACGGCACATCAAAGGACAGCAGAATGAAGCTCTGCGCAGGAGGGAATTGTTTAGCCGCAGACAGATGGAGGGTGAGTCTTTTGACGCCTTTTATGTACGTCTTAAGAGAGCCTCGGAAGAGGTAGATATATGTTTAGGCCACCACCAGCAGTGTGAGGAGACCCAGTTGAAGCAGGTGATCTTGATGGGTGTTAAGGACGAGGAACTTGTCCAACGCCTCACCTCCCTCGACTCTTCCTCTTCTCTTCAGGATGTGTTGACGATATGTCGCTCCTATGAGGCTGCCAGGTGTGCCACCTCTGCCATCCGAGCTCCCCCTACAGCCGTACGCGCTGTGTCCCGGTACAAGAAGGACAAGAAGTCTGCTCCTACGCCTTCGCCCACCACGTCCACGCCCGGTTCATTTTGCAACAACTGTGGTAAGCAGCACGGAACACAGGTGTGTCCAGCTGCTCAGTCTACCTGCAACAGTTGTGACCGTATGGGCCACTGGTCGCTCACAGTGCGGTGCCCAGCTAAGTACGTACAGTGCAATGTGTGCGGTCGTCTGGGCCACTACGACAAGTGTTGCCCTACCCACGAACCCAAGGGACAGCGTCGGCGGAAGCTTCGGCGCCCTTCTACCAGTGAGGGCCGCCCACAGTCGCCAAATCAGAGGCACGACGACCCTGGACAAAGCCCGACCCATTTTAGGAGGGTGTACTCCTCGCATCCCAGGACCAAAGTCCCCCAGTACATCAGCGTCATCGTGACCTACGGCGGTGTGTCATCCCGTCTTCAGATGTTGCCTGACACCGGCGCTGATGCTACAGTCATCGGTCCCCAGCATTTGCGATGCTTGGGGCTCTCTCCAAGCGATCTAGGACCGCCTCCCGAGGACCTCTGCGTCATGGCAGATGGTTCACAGATGGCCCCAGCCCTGGGTTCACTCTATGCACATGTCACCTTTGGCAACAGGTCGTGTCAGGCCTGGATTGACGTGCATAATGGTGTCCCGACTCCCTTGCTGTCCTACAGACATTGTCAAGAGTTGGCCATCATCTCCCAGGACTTCCCAACACCGATCCTCGAGGTAAATTACGCCAACAGGGTGCATGAAGGGAGCAGCAACTACCCTGCTGCCGCCCTACCCCTACCTCTGGCCAGTGACACCTCTCCTTCGGTAGTTGTCCCTGCTGCATCACGTCCCCACGCCCTGGCTCGCCTTCACGACAGTCACCGTGGAGCTGAGGCCACCAAACGACGTGCACGACAGACTGTGTTCCGGCCTGGCATCGACCCCGACACCTCCAATGCTGTCCAGGTGTGTAAGCCCCGCCACGTATTACAACCCAGCCAGCAGCAGGTACCCTTCATGAGTGACGACAACCCCACCCGCCCCTTTGAGTCTGTGTCGGCCGACTTTTTCTGTGTGTCAGGAAAGTCCTTCCTGGTTATCGTCGACCGTCTCTCTGGTTGGCTGGTTGTCATCAAGGGCGGTAATGACACGACGTCTGCCGCCACCATCAGCAAGTTCCGCCACTACTTCCGTGACGTGGGCGTTCCTGTACGCCTGCGAACCGACGGAGGGCCTCAGTTCACAAGCCGGGACTTTGCTGCGTTCCTTGACCGATGGGGAGTCCGGCATGTGTTGTCATCGCCCCATTACCTGCAGTCCAACGGCCACGCTGAGGCTGCTGTCAAATCCTTGAAGCACCTCATCCTTAAGGTGGCCCCTTTTGGGAATATTGACTGCGAGGCCTTCGACCGGGGTCTTCTTGAACTCCGCAACACACCTAACTACACCGGACGCTCCCCTGCCCAGGTCTTGTATGGACGCCCCCTTCGTTCTTGTGTCCCTGCTCACCCTCAATCCTTCTCCAAGGAGTGGCAGGCCAAGACAGAGGATTGTGATCGCCGAGCCGCCGAACGTGTTCAGGACGTCGTCGCCCGCCACAACGACCACGCCCGTTCTCTCCCCAGGTTGAGTGTCGGCACTCAAGTCCGTGTTCAGGACCCGACCTCCCTACGTTGGGACAAAGTAGGCGTAGTCATGGGTCTCGGTAGGTCACGGGACTACCAGGTGCGGTTACCCAGTGGTCGTGTGTGGTGGAGGAACCACCGTTTTCTCCGCCCCGTAACAATGCCTTCTGCTGGCCCCGCCACCAGTAAGTTGAAAGTCCCATACCCCTTCCCAGTGATGAAGTCCCTCGACGCTCAGAACGATCCAGAAGAAAGGTCCGCTCAAGACTTTGCTATGAGCGTGGCAGGGGGAGGGAGGTGTATGTATATTATGTATGCTGGATTATGTATTATGTATGTATATTATGTATGTGCTCCATTTATATTTATTCAGCCTAGCTAGCAGCGTGTGGCAATGTTATTGCCATATCCCACATGCTTAATTAATGTGCCTGGCGACGTATGGAAGCTGCTAATGTATCACTTGCCATACGTCATCTATAGCAGTTGACCAGGAGCCTAGCTGAGGAGTGCTACCCCCCCCTCTGTGTACATACTCTTATCCAGTAAACCGAACCTACAAAACTATGTTAGGGTGTTTGTGTTTCTCCCAGACATAGAACTTATTACCCAGAACATCTAACACCTGGGAGTGTCGAAGGAGTACCATGGAGTGTCGGACGAGTACCACGGAGTGTCAGAGGAGTACCTGGGAGTGTCAGAGGTGTACCTGGGAGTGTCTGAGGTGTACGTCGGAGTGTCTGAGGTGTACCTGGGAGTGTCTGGGGTTTACCTGGGAGTGTCAGCGGAGTACCAGGGAGTGTCAGAGGTGTACCTATGAGTGTCTGATGTGTACCAGGGAGTGTCAGGGGTGTACCTGGGAGTGTCTGACGTGTACCTAGGAGTGTCGAAGGAGTACCATGGAGTGTCGGAGGTGTACCACGGAGTGTCAGGGGAGTACCTGGGAGTGTCAGAGGTGTACATGGGAGTGTCAGAGGTGTACCTGGGAGTGTCTGAGGTGTACCTGGGAGTGTCAGAGGTGTACCTGGGAGT
>NW_024716595.1:0-24333 GCF_018991925.1 Homarus americanus | reverse complement strand
CATCATCTTTACATATAACACCATCCATCATCACTACATATAACACCACCATCCATCATCACTACATATAACACCATCCATCATCACTACATATAACACTATCCATCAGCACTACATATAACACCATCCATCATCACTACATATAACACCATCTATCATCACTGCATACATCCATCATCACTACATATAACACCATCCAGCATCACTGCATATAACATCATCCATTATCACTACATATAACACCATCCATCATCACTACATATAACACCACCATCCATCATCACTACATATAACACCATCCATCATCACTACATATAACACCATCCATCATCACTACATACAACACCATCCATCATCACTACATATAACACATCCATCACTACATATAACACTATCCATCATCACTGCATATAACACCATCCATCATCACTACATATAACACCACCCATCATCACTACATATAACACTATCCATCACCACTACATATAACACCATCCATCATCACTACATATAACACCATCCATCATCACTACATATAACACCATCCATCATCACGACATAAAACACTATCCCTCATCAGTACATATAACACTCCATCATCACTACATATAGCACCGTCCACCATCACTACATATAACACCGTCCATCATCACTTCATGTAACACCGTCCATCATCACTACATACAACACCATCCGTCATCACTACTTAAAACACTATCCATCATCACTACATATACTGTAACGCCATACATCATAACTTCATATAACACCATCCATCATCACTACATATAACACCATCCATCATCACTACAACACCATCCATCATCACCCTACTTACCATCCCTCATCACTATATTTTTAAATTCCAACGTCATTATAATTATTTCTGAATGGAATGGTCAAATTTTGAATTGACCTTAGTGAGAGAGCTGTTAGGGTCATTATGTCAAAATGGGGAAACACTCTGTCACCCAAGTGCCAAAGTGCGGAAAGGCCCAGGGGAAGGGCCAGGGGAAGGGCCAGGAGAAGAAGATCACAGTCCCCGAGAAGAAGGTGAAGGGCTCCGGTCCCCGAACTCAAAAGGTGGAGACCACCACAAAACCCAATGCTAAAAAACACAATGCTCAAAAACCCAAGTTTCAAAAACCCAATGCTCAAACACCCAAAGCTCAAAACAACAAGAAGAAAGTAAAGACCACCTTCTGCCATGTGCAAAAGGACGAGACCGTGCCCTGGGGAGACTACATCTACACCGGGAAAAAGACACAGAACAACAAGAAGCGCTGAACAGTCACCATCCCTTCTGATGTGATGTTAAATAAAAATAAAAATATTAATTGATTTTGTTTGTATTATTTATGCTTTTATTATTTACATATGTACACTATATATATATATATATATATATATATATATATATATATATATATATATATATATATATATATATATATATATATATATATATATATATATTATTTTAAATAAAATTGAATGTATTATTAAAGGAAAGTCTTTTCTTATTATTATTATTATTATTATTATTATTATTATTATTATTATTATTATTATTATTATTATTATTATTATTATTATTATTATTATTATTATTATCATCAGTATCATTGCTGCAGCTGTTGTTGTTGCTATTACTAAAACCCAACGTACTCTTCTGTAATCTGGGAATAACTTTCAGTCATCATTGTTTGTATCGAAGATATAGCGATGTATCACTTGCTTCTCACTATTGTGACTTGGGTTCGATAATCTTTGAATCGTATGTGAGAAGATTGTTGTCCACTACGACCCAACCGTATTGATCTTCTGAGTGTAAAATGATTCTAAGATACGAGAATTGAAGAAAATGCTAGAGGAACATTTTTTACCTGTTTAATATTGTCTAATTTGGAGGAAGTGGAGGTGGCACTGCTGCACCTGGTGACCTCATGCATAGGTAGCGTTGTCTAGTGGTGACACACACGCACAAGCACACACACACACACACACACACACACACACACAGTCAGGTCAACCGCCGTGCGCGTGGTTGCCATATGTGAGACTTGGCAAATTGTACCTGAAACGTGTCACATTGAGGGATATCAACTCTTTCATCACCTTCGTCCACAAAGACGCGGAGGGGGCGTTGCCCTCTTCTGTCAAGATGACCTACGCCCGTCACGCCTGGATGTTCAAGTCCCAGCAGATGTGGAAGCATTATGGGTACGTGTCGTGCTGCGGGCACACCCACGCAACACTGCCTCCATCATAATCTGTGTGGCATACCATCCGCCTCGATCACCCACCAGAGACACTCTTATCAATCATCTCATCACCACCTCAAACCACCTCAGAGTTAGGTACCCATGTGCCAAGTTAGTATTATGTGGGGATTTAAATGAAATTGACACCACTGATATCCAGGACCAGCTATCACTATCACAAGTTGTGACCTTCCCCACACACGGTCAAAACACCCTTGACCTTATCTTAACTGACTTAGCGGACCAGTACCAACCACCTCAACCAATGCCTCCTATCGGGTGTAGCACACACTTATCAGTGCTCTGGTCCCCTGCTGCCACTCCCACTCAAGTACAGAGACCCTACATCAAGACCTACAGGCCGATTACTGACTCTGCAGTACGCCTCTTTGGACAGTGGATAGTTCACTATCCCTGGACTGAAGTACTCAGCGTGGATGACGTGGAAACCAAATGGATAAATTATACCAACACCACCACCGAAGCTCACCACCACTTCTTCCTCGAGAAGTCCGTCAGATCTCACCCAGCTGACTTGCCCTGGATCACACCTCGGATCAAAAGACTTATGCAACAGAGAGACAGAGCCTTTCATCTCAATGACCACATCCGCTACAGGTCACTTCGCAACAGAGTCATCCGCGAAATACGCACTGCAAAGAAGTCCCACTACCCAACCAAATTACATCACCTGAAGCAGACCAACATCAGTCAATGGTATGGTAAGCTTAAAGAACTCTGTGGACTAAACAATATGACACACCCCCTCCCCTTCCTTAGCCATCTCACTAATGTTGACGCAGCTGAGCAAACAAATAACCATTTCGCTACGATATGCCACACGCTCCCACGGCTTGACACAACCACTTACCTACCAGCCCCCCTTCCCACTGACTCAGTAGAAGAATTTGACGTAGCAAAATGCCTGGACAAACTAAAATTAAAATGCTCTACCACCCCCATTGACTTACCAATGAAACTCTTCAAGGAGTTCTCCCCGGAGCTTGCTAAACCCCTCTGCTCCATCATCAATGCTTCTCTCAGTCAAGCCAGATGCCCAGCTGACTGGAAGACCTCTTATGTATCACTAGTGCCCAAGTCAACCAGCCCACCCCAATACCCAGCCTAATCTGTGAAAGTTTTGTGTTTGACTGGGCTTATGCTGATATTGCAGGAGTCGTAGACCCTCAGCAATTTGGCAACATGAAAACTTCCTCCTCCACCACTCACTGTCTTGTCAGCTTTCTCGATTACATATACCGCCATCTCGAGAAACGAAAAACGTCTGTAGCTGTCGCCTTCGTTGATTTCACTAAAGCGTTCGACCTAGTCGACCACAATATAATCATAAACAAAGCTATTGACCTCGGGCTTCGGAGAAGTCTCATACCACGGCTTACAGACTTCCTCGGTGACCGACGCCAAGCTGTACGCTTCCGAGGGGCTGTCTCCACCTTTCAGTCACTCGCCTGTGGCGTCCCCCAAGGCACCAAGATGGGACCACTCTGCTTCCTTATGCTCATCAATGATGCCCTAAGAGAAACCCCTACTCGCTGGAAATACGTCGACGACTCCACCATTGGGATCGGCGTCAACAATTCTGCTCCCGACTATACCGCCCTTCAGGATTTATTGAACAGTCTCCAAAACTGGGCCACCAACAACCATGTCACCATACCAAGACCATGGTTATGCACATCAACCTCTCCTCCGACATTGTCCCACCTCCTTCCATTACCCTAGGTCCGAACACACTCCAGGTTGTAGATTCCACGAAGCTCCTCGGCGTCACCATAGACAACAAACTAAATTGGAAACCACACGTCAGTGAAGTTGTCAAATCCTCCTCCGCCGACTCAAGTCCCTCGGACTTCCTGCACACGAGCTCCTCAGTGTATACACAACATTCATACTTCCCAAGCTCACCTATGCCTCCCCCACCTGGTCTTCCTCCCTAAATGCCACACAACGTAAACACCTAGAAAAAGTGCAAAAGAGGGCATGCAAGATTATTCTCTCCCCTTCCTACTCCACATATCAAGAAGCGCTCAACACACTGACCCTTTCGACTCTCACTGACCATCACCACGGCCTCATCTGCAAATTTGGTAAGAAGCTTCTACACCATCCCCGACACTGGCCCCTACTACCACCTGAGATCCCCTGTCCGAGAATTGCTGTTCGACACCACAACCGCATCCAGCCCATACGTGCACGAACTGATCGCTATAAGAACAGCCCAGTCCCAACCATTGTAAAAATTATCAATAACATGTAATAAATCAGTGTATTCACTCCCAGCAAACACTGCTCCCTACACTGTCACTATGTTGAAATGAACTGTAGTTTGAGCTGATCCCCATCTAAGTTACTATATGTCTTATTTGTGTCACTTATGTCACTTGTATATTATTTGTAATTCGTAACCCATTCCCCAAATATGTAACTGTATATTTTCAGCCTTCTGGCTGCCAAGCTCTTTCAATAAACCGTTAATTATTCTTATTATTATTATTACACACACACACACACACACACCACTTAACATTAAGACACGACCGCCGCCTCTACTACCACCATTACAGACACATCTCATTACCGTCCACCAGTCCTTGACCTCAGGAAGATGACACAACCTCCGGCAAGTGTCTCGTTAAAAATTCATGCTTCTTCTCCTGTTATAGTCATGAACTTAACACACTGGTGATGTTTGGTGGACATTTAAAGTGTTTGTAAAGAGTGGATCACAGCAGCCAGATCTGTTAGGTGGTGGAGTGTGTGTTGTGTTTGTGTTGACATAACCAAACCATTGGTCATCTTGCTTTAATATTAATACCCGTATGTTAAGTTTAGCTTTAATTAATAGTATCGTTATTCACCATTTTGGAACATTATATTTTGGTAATTCTGTTAATAAAGGGTAAAGACGAACTTAGTTTTATAGGAAATATTTAATAGATTTTCTTTGATTATGTATAAATCTTCACAAATATATCGCAATATATTTTTTTCGCACTTGTAATTCCTGTCATGTTATGGCTGAGAATGGCAAGACACAGCAGCACACACTGCCCCTCATGCTCAGTTATTCCTTCTCTGTAGTTACTGTAATTGAAGTGTTACGTCACACATCGTTACAGAAGTTAAAGAAAAGAGAATGACACTGAAGGGAGAGTTTATGTTGGTCTTGACTCCCTCCACCGTGTGCCCTAGTGAGAATGGTGGTCACGGGAGAAGAAAAACCACCACGACCATCCGGGTCTCTGGGCTCAATAACAGAGGCGCCAACTTTTGGCAAACTTTTTATGTACAACTGTTGTGGGTGAGAGTCTGTCAATAGTTTCTGTGACTAATATCGATAAATTAACGTTATTTAAATACATAAAACCTCTGCTCAAAGTTAACACAGCGTCAGAATCATCACGTATAGATCAACAACTTCCATGCCTCTGTTTAAAGGGTCTAGAAAACTCCCTCTTTGCTACCATGGTATTACCGACACTTAAGTACAATGGTGGTAAGTTAGTCGTCATTCTCATGTGTGGTAAATACTGTTTCCGTCCCTTCTCTTCTTCTTGGCTTTTAATTAAGGGATATTTACGTGTGTGCAAACATAGTTCCATGACCGGGTATTGGTAACAGCTGACTGGTAAGTTGCCGAGGTCCACGCGTATAGTGTACAGATAACGAGAATTTGACCGCTTATTTGGCCTCTTTTGTCGTAAGTTATTGCTGCACCATTTTAACGACATTCACCAGCCCTGTGACGACTGACCCAGGCTGACTGAGTGGCACAAGTCACCCCAGAAAACGTTTTGTTTAACTTTGGCGTCCGATGAACTATGGTGAAGGTTCTGCCAGGTGTACGATGAACTATGGTGAACGTTCTGCCAGGTGTACGATGAACTATGGTGAAGGTGGTGCCAGGTGTACGATGAACTATGGTGAAGGTGCTGCCAGGTGTACGATGAACTATGGTGAAGGTGCTGCCAGGTGTACGATGAACTATGGTGAAGGTGCTGCCAGGTGTACGATGAACTATGGTGAAGGTGCTGCCAGGTGTACGATGAACCATAGTGAAGGTGCTGCCAGGTGTACGATGAACCATGGTGACGGTGCTGCCAGGTGTACGATGAACTATGGTGAAGGTGGTGCCAGGTGTACATGAACTATGGTGGAAGGTGCTGCCAGGTGTACGGTGAACTATGGTGAAGGTGGTGAAAGAAAATATGAATTATGGTGAAGGTGGTGCCAGGTGTACGATGAACTAAGGTGAAGGTGCTGCCAGGTGTACGATGAACTATGGTGAAGTTGCTGCCAGGTGTACGATGAACTATGGCGAAGGTGCTGCCAGGTGTATGATGAACTATGGTGAAGGTGCTGCCAGGTGTTCGATGAACTATGGTGAAGGTGCTGCCAGGTGTACGATGAACCATAGTGAAGGTACTGCCAGCTATACAATGAACTATGGTGACGGTGTTGCCGGGTGTATGGTGAACCCTGGTGACGGTGCTGCCAGGTGTATGGTGAACCATGGTGACGGTGTTGCCAGGTGTATGGTGAACCATGGTAACGGTGCTGCCAGGTGTTCGATGAACTGACGGTGTTGCCAGGTGTATGGTGAACCATGGTAACGGTGCTGCCAGGTGTACGATGAACTATGGTGAAGGTGCTGCCAGGTGTATGAATATGACTCCAATATATTCTCAGCATTGTATAAAAAATGAACCATCGTCATAAACAAAAATTAAATGAAAGCTATTAGTAATGTTTTCATTTTAACTTGTATGTAAAAAATTATTGAACGCTCAATATAATTTCCCTGACAGAGTGACCTAAACCCTTACCGGACTAGACCCTTACCGGACTAAACCCTTACCGGACTAAACCCTTACCGGACTAGACCCTTACCGGACTAAACCCTTACCGGACTAGACCCTTCCCGGAGAAGAGGTGTGTTGAGTGTAAGGTTTGGCAACATACGTGTGCATGGTGAGGACAACAAACGTGTGCATGGTGAGGACAACATACGTTTGCACGGTGAGGACAACAGACGTGTGCACAGTGCGGATAACAAACGTATACACGGTGAGGACAACAAAAGTGTGCACAGTGCGGATAACAAACGTGTACACGGTGAGGACAACACGAGTGCACGGTGAGGACAACAGACGTGTGCACGGTGAGGACAACAAACGTGCAATAGTGTGATAACAACGTGGTTACTTGCAGAGGACAACACGAGGCCGTGAGGACAACAGACGTGCACGGTGAGGACAATGTAAACGTGTACAACCGGATAACAAACGTACACGGTGAGGACAACAAACGTGTGCAAGGTGAGGACAACATACGTGTGCACGGCGAGGACAACAAACGTACGGCAGAGGAGGTAAACGTGTGCACGGTGAGGATAATAAACGTGCACGGTGAGGTCAACAAACGTGCACGGTGAGGAGGGCCAAACGTGCACGGTGAGGATAGAACAAACGTGCACGGTGAGGACAACACGAGTGCACGTGAGGACAACAGACGTGTGCACGGTGAGGACACAACAAACGTGCACAGTAAAGATAACAAACGTGTACACGGTGAGGGATGAAAACGCATTGGTACAACATACGTGAGATGTAACAAACGCACAGGAGGATAACGTGTGCACGGTGAGGACAACAAACGTGTGCACAGTGAGGATAACAACGTGTGCACGGTGCGGATAACAAACATGTCCACGGTGAAGACAACAAACGTTTGCACGGTGAGGAGAAAAACGTGTGCATAGTGAAGACAAGAAACGTGTGCACGGTGAGGACAACAAACGAGTGCACGGTGAGGACAACAAGCGTGTGCACGGTGCGGATAATAATCGTGTGGACGGTGAGGGCAACAGACGTGTGCACGGTGAGGACAACAAACGTGTGCATAGTGAAGACAAGAAACATGTGCACGGTGTGGACAATAAACGTGTGCACGGTGAGGACAACAAACGTGTGCACGGTGAGGACAACAAACATGTGCACGGTGAGGACAACAAACGTGTACACGGACAGGTTTACATGGCAGTTACTACCTGTACGTTATTCATGGTGACCGCCCACAACACAGGAGTGAGGTTTAACTAGAAAAGTGTAGTCATTCATTTTTTATCAAAGATTCATTCAAATAAAACCAAAAACCAGACAAAATACGAAAGAAAAACCTTTAAATAATTCCCTTTATGGATGGTCGGGGAAAATATCAACAAATAATGTGTTATATATTCAATAATTTTTGTAAAACATTTTCTGCACCGTTTATTGTGTTCATGAATTTATTGTCGGTATTTGGTGTCTATTGTGGATTTTGTCGTTTGTTTGTGGTAGTCGAG
This sequence comes from Homarus americanus, assembly GCF_018991925.1. NCBI lineage: Eukaryota > Metazoa > Arthropoda > Malacostraca > Decapoda > Nephropidae > Homarus > Homarus americanus. The sequence continues at coordinate 15,702 of NW_024716595.1, read as the reverse complement.
ATCACCGGAATAGTTGTTGTTGTGGTCACAGAAAGTATAGAGTCTTTAATGTTTGTGTACACCAGGTGGCAGGTGAAGCGCGTGACCTGAGGATATAAGTTCCGATAAAAGGTTAGTCAGTGATTGTTTCGTTTGATTGATTGTTTGTGTTATTGTTAGTTCAGGCAACATCTCAGGCAGGAACTTTTTGAACTAAGAAACATGAAAAGTGACTTAGCATAAATAGCTGTTTTTAAATGGCTTGAGAGTTATACGTTTCTCTGTCTGTCTGTCTGTCTCTCTAATCTGAAGTAACTGATTATTATAACTTTTCTCCCTCGACCTAAAAACTGAGTTCCAGATGACCAGCGTCAACACGGCTCAGACTACAGCACTAAAGGAGAGTTTATCAGCAGCTCGAGTGTTCTGGTTCTCTTACTAACTTACCTCTAACACTTCCTACTGCGTACGAGGTAATGATGAAGTAATTAAACGTTGATTATTCCTGTAACAAATTAACACAAAGGTGTAAAAAAAAGTTAATTTCATGACTGCATAAATCCGAACGTTGGTTTTTGCACATATTTCGTCATGCGTTTAGGGGATTATCGTTTGGTTACACCTGAAAGTGTATCTGATTGTGACGTGGATATAACTTTTTATTTGTATTGTTTTGCCGCAGCAATATTGGGGCCGTTATGGTTAGGTTAAGTGAGGTTAGGTTAGGTAGGTTAGGTTAGGTTAGGTTAGGTTAAGACTGTGATTGTTCATTTATAGTTCGTATATATTGTTTATTTACATAATTTTCCCTGTTTACAGACCACATGAAAAATTCGAAAATATTAAAATACATTGAAAGTATCGCTGTGGCCCAGTTGTTCATAAAACGTATAGCATAGTCGTGTACATGAGTGTATTTTGGAGTGCAGGGTTGTGTGCGTGTGTATGTAAGTGTGCGTGTGCGCTCGGTCATAGCTGCTAAAATCCACACACAAATAAATATTCTGCGTATAGTTGAAAGCATCTGTGGATGAAAACGAGTGCGTAGTTTATTTACAGTCATGATTCCCTCCACAAGCTTGACAATATGTGAGTGTGAATGTGTGTGTGTGTGTGTGTGTGTGTGTGTGTGTGTGTGTGTGTGTGTCCCATAACGAAGCAGGTGAAGACTTACTAAGGAGCAAGCCATGATAGCTTCCAAGAGCCATTACCAATGATGCATTAAGTGTTGAGCTTCTCTTACCGTGAATAAGGTATGAGGGGCGGCAGAGGCAACAGGCTGGCAGGAAAAGTTATATTACCGATAAACTACAAATACCAATAGTTTAATCTGTTGACTTTAATATCGGTTATATTTTATACATTTTCTGACAAATTGCTTATTAATAAATCTACTTTGGTGAAATAATACCAACTAAATGATAATTAAATAAAACCATTATTTTTTGTACATTTTCTTAGAACTAACATCATTAATATGTGCCCTCAAGTAAAATTTTTCTTCATGTTTACATATATATTTCTCTTAACGTTTTAAAGTAAAAAAAAATAAGGAATGTGGTGATATAGATATTGGTGTGATGTAACAGACTAACAGTCATGTTCCTCTACAGTGATCAACTATCTTAAGAATCATTTTCTCAGGTGACACCAGTAATGACAGGTAAACATTATGAATATATTGTACCACTGATAACATACTGGATATTTTGTACCACTGATAACATACTGGATATTTTGTACCATTGAATTGAATTGAATTGAATTGAAACAGTTTATTTAGCCAGAAAAAACACAGATACAGAGTGGATAGTAATAAAAATATTAACACGGCTGAGCCAGCCGAGAACCTGAGCTCTCTTTTAGGCGCCTGATATATACTATACATTTATCTCAAGGAAGTATTATGTAACATTTAGTAACATCTGGAATCAATTGCATGGTGCTAATAAGAACATCTCATAATGTTACCACGGTTATAACATACTGGATATATTGTACCGCTGATAACATACTGGGATATATTGTACCACTATCACCATACTGGACATAATGTACCACTAGCATCATACATAATGTACCACTAGCATCATACTGGATATACTGTACCACTAGGACCACACTGGGCATATTGTACCACTAGCATCATAATGGAAATATTGTACCACAAGCATCATACTGGACATACTGTACCTGGACCACACTGGGCATATTGTACCACTAGCATCATACTGAACATATTGTACCACTAGCATCACACTGGACCATACTGTACCACAAGCATAATACTGGACATATTGTACCACTAGCACCATACCGGGCATATTGTACCACTAGCACCATACTGGACACATTGTACCACAGGAAGCTCCATCAAGTACAATAAAGACATCACCCAGATCACTACGACGTGTGTCCAACGTTCCACCAATATTAGTTACACTGCCTTATATAGACTACAACACCTCCCTATTAGTGATATTGTAAGAGACTTAACAATATCTGTCATCGTGAGAATGTGTTGTCTTTTGATAAAGTTAATACAGAGCAAAACATATAACAAAAACTGATGCTAAAAGTAAGAAAGTATGGTGAACTGAAAATTAAGAACGGGATAAAATTATGAGATGAGAATATAAATTAAAACTGAATTTAATGAGTAAAAATAACTAATCCGGTTATAATTGTAATATAGGAAGAAATAATAACTTTGAGAGGTAGATTGTAGAGTGTTATGAGATGTAGAATAAGAAGAAATAATAACTGAGGTAGGTAGATGGTGTTATGAAACCCAGAGGTCATATACCAGTACTGAAAATATTAAACATGTATTATTCTGAAGGTCTGGTGGAAGTCATGGATGCTGGTAAAGCTAATATTTTTACACTCGTTTTTAAGGCAGAGAGACTGGTCAATATATTTGCTAGTGGAGAGAGTTGAAGCAGGGAATGAAAAAGCTGAAATAGTGTTGCTGGAGCGGAGGTACAGTACTGAGGGAATAGTGAAGGGTTATGCAATATTATTTTTTATGCAATATCTTTAAGAACATTGAGTGTGGGTTGTGTGGTTATGGGAAGATGAACAATTAAAAATGTTAAAAGTGATGAATGTTCAGCTGTAGAGATTAAGTATTGTAATAATTAAAAGTGAACAAGTTAAACTTATTGAAAGATGAAAAAAGGATGAAAATAAAGCCTGAAAAATGTAACACAATATAAAAGAGTTCAGAGAAAGAGGTTGTTAAAAATGTGATATATATATATATATATATATATATATATATATATATATATATATATATATATATATATATATATATATATATATATATATATATATATATATATATATATATATATATATACATATACAGTATATATACATACCATATATATATATATATATATATATATACCATATATATATATATATATATATATATATATATATATAATCAACACACTCACCGGCCAGGACTCCAGACCTCGGCCTACTGCGTGGGACTAGTAGAAGTCTGCGTGCTTTATTGGGCTAATAAAATATATATGGATCCTTATGTTTCGAAGCCGGATTTGGTAAACGTTACTCTGACCACCTATGTGATACGGGTAGTCCCCATTAGAGGTTCACGGCGCCATAAGTTCGTTGAACAGCCTTTGTGTGAAATATAACAGAGTTTACGACTGCTTTAATTATCCTGGTGGTCCAGAGGTAGCATTCCCCGGTCACAGTTGTGGGCTCGTGGGCCGTGGGTTCGAATCCTGGCGGGGTGAGGTGTTGATTGTATATAGAAGTCCGCGTGCTTTGTTTTGTGTGTGTGTGTCCGCACGAGAATTTCGGAAACTACTTTACCTATATGTAGTGATGATGGATGATGTTATATGTAGTGATGATGGATGGTGTTATATGTAGTGATGATGGATGGTGTTATATGTAGTGATGATGGATGATGTTATATGTAGTGATGATGGGTGGTGTTATATGTAGTGATGGTTAGACAATAAAATAATAACAGTTTAATGCTAAAAAAATATTCTTTGCTGTACCGTTGTAGTGAAAAACATGGGGGAACTTACATACACCGTTAATGAACTATTGATGGAAGAAGAAGTTTTGGGGACTGAATAGTGAGACAATGTGGAGCCTCCCGGAGGGTGGAGTCCTACCGTGGCCTAGCGAATGAGCCGGCCGGAGGGCGGCGTTTCTGCTAGTGTATATATATATATATATATATATATATATATATATATATATATATATATATATATATATATATATATATATATATATATATATATATATATATATTACTGGGTAAGCCAATTATAGCCCCACAACAAACTCTATATTCACATTTTTCATAAGTTCGTTTATATAAATGCCAACATTCATTTAAATGACGTTCATTAAGACAATATTAATATATTTCTATTCAAAATTAAATAAAAAAATATTTGTTTTTCGAAAGAAATCGGTTCTGGTGCCATAATTTTCTCTTATTTTTATATATTAACAAATATTGAATAATTAAACATAAAAAAAACTGTGGATAAACCTGTGCAGCCAGTCGAGAGGTGTTCACTTTGTGAGCAGTGAGTCAGGAAGTGAGGGTGATGCATCTCCTGGCATCTCACCTGTCGATACACTCACTCGTCCTCTCATGCTGACACACCACCTTCTGACATTGACATTCTGGCTGACACAGAGTTAGCCGCTTACACTCCTGCCGAAATCATTTTGTGATGGTAAGCGTGTGTGTCAGCAGGTGAGAATATGTGTCTGCAGGTGCGTATGGGTATCAGCAGGTGCGGATGATTCAGCAGGTTAAAATATGTGTCAGCAGGTTAAAACATGTGTCAGCAGGTTAAAATGGGTGTCAGCAAGTGCGGATGTGTATTAGCAGGTGCGGGTGTGTCTCAGCAGGTGAAAATTGTGTGTCAGCAGGTGAGAGTGTGTGTGTCAGCAGGTGAGAATGTGTGTGTGTCAGCAGGTGAGTGTCAGCAGGTGAGGATATATCACCTATACATTATCACCTGTTCGTTATGTGTGTCAACTCTTTATCTGTTGTTTGATTTATCTTCCTTTGTGTCAGTGTTGGAGTTGGTGGTGACGGTGGTGTTGGTGGTGATGATGGTGATGGTGGTGGTGGGGGTAATGGTGGAGGAGGAGGTGATGGTGGTGACGGACTTGGTGGTACTTGGTGGAGGTTGTATTGAGGGTGTTGGAGATGGTGGTTGTAGGGGAGGATCGGGTCTCAGTTAATAACAATACAAGTAATGATATACTCGTGTGTCTTGGCCGTGTAGCGGGAGGTGAGATGAGTCATGAGAGAGCAGGTGGAGGATATTGTGATGGTAGGACGGGTATGGTGACCACTACTGTACACGAGGATGATGATGAACTAAGGGTGTCATACATATTTATTCCTGCACTTATAATAGATCACTACATATAAGGTGACCTGAGGTGAGGAACTGAAGGACACATTGTCATACAATAACTGAGTTTATTGTCTATTGAGTCAAAGAGGAAGGTACTGACCGACTGTTTCACCTGTTGTTATTTTTCTAACGAAGATGTGCACCATTACAGGTACACACTGGGAAGGAGACAGTTATAGGTGTACACATCACAAGTACACACTGGGAAGGTGACAGTTATAGGTGTACACATCACAGGTACACACTGGAAAGGTGACAGTCATGGATGTACTCATCACAAGTACACACTGGGAAGGTGACAGTTATAGGTGTACACATCATAGGTACACACTGGGAAGGTGACAGTTATAGGTGTACACATCATAGGTACACACTGGGAAGGTGACAGTTATAGGTGTGCACATCATAGGTACACACTGGGAAGGTGACAGTTATAGGTGTACACATCACAAGTACACACTGGGAAGGTGACAGTTATAGGTGTACACATCACAGGTACACACTGGGAAGGAGACAGTTATAGGTGTACACATTACAGGTACACACTGGGATGGTGACAGTTATAGGTGTACACATCACAGGTACACACTGGGAAGGTGACAGTCATGGATGTACTCATCACAGGTACACACTGGGAAGGTTACAGTTATAGGTGTACACATCACAGGTACACACTGGGAAGGAGACAGTTATAGGTGTACACATCATAGGTACACACTGGGAAGGTGACAGTCATGGATGTACTCATCACAAGTACACACTGGGAAGGTGACAGTTATAGGTGTACACATCATAGGTACACACTGGGGAGGTGACAGTCATGGATGTACTCATCACAAGTACACACTGGGAAGGTGACAGTTATAGGTGTACACATCATAGGTACACACTGGGAAGGTGACAGTTATAGGTGTACACATCACAGGTACACACTGGGAAGGTGACAGTTATAGGTGTACACATCATAGGTACACACTGGGAAGGTGACAGTTATAGGTGTACACATCATAGGTACACACTGGGAAGGAGACAGTTATAGGTGTACACATCATAGGTACACACTGGGAAGGAGACAGTTATAGGTGTACACATCATAGGTACACACTGTGAAGGTGAGTGTCACTAGGTGTGCACGTCATAGGTACACACTGAAGGTGAGGTGTACACGTCATACGTACACACTGTGAAGGTGAGGTGTACACGTCATAGGTACACACTGTGAAGGTGAGGTGTACACGTCATAGGTACACACTGTGAAGATGAGGTGTACACGTCATAGGTACACACTGTGAAGGTGAGGTGTACACGTCATAGGTACACACTGTGAAGGTGAGGTGTACACGTCATAGGTACACACTGTGAAGGTGAGGTGTACACGTCATAGGTACACACTGAAGGTGAGGTGTACACGTCATAGGCACACACTGTGAAGGTGAGTGTCATTAGGTGTAAACTGGTGAGCTCCACACAGTCATGCGGTAATATACGGTCATAGGGTCGGGAAGGAAATGTTTTATGCGGCAATAATGATAACATGAAGAGATAAGTGTTTTAGTGACACAGTAAATATATGATGATTGAGTGGAGTTTGAAACTTACGGGGAAAGATATTCTTGATAAACACACTTTATATATCGAGAGTTTCAGTTGATGTGAGACTGTGGAAGAGTGTAGTGTAGACTATCACAGTGGTGGCGGCTCCGTCTAAAGCAACAGTAAGAAAGGCGTCTGGCAGAGTTTACCTGATATACAACAGGGGTAATCACGGGACTTAAGACTTTACTTTGCTGGGTAAGGCCGGGAGGATCCAGGAGCTGCCAGAGAACTAAGACCTTCTTGGTGGATCACTTCTCAGGTAAATTATTAAAAAATCATCACAGGGAATTATATTTTCCTTTACCACAACTTCCAAATTAGGGAACTGGCAGACCCACTTTGTGTACAACACGAGATGCCTTAAGGGGTTTTTATTTTGTCTATATAAACATTTAGTGAAAGAAAAGAGGTATAGACTATTGTAATCCAACGAATGACTGTAGAATATGGGGATATTGATCTGATAAAACATAATGCAGAGTAAGGGAAGACAAGAACCAACAAAAAATACGGCGTGATGGACAACAGACACCTGACCACTTGTCTACCAGACCTACTGCTGGACGTGTCTAAGGTTAACACGAGGAGGCGAACCAAACTTACACTTATTATGAACATGAAGTATAAACAGGTTAAGAGCTGTATTGCTGCTGTAGCTGTAGGTCAGTTGTCAACACCTTCAGTCACTCCGTCACACGTTACTGCTGGTGTCTGGCGGGAGTCACTAGTAAAGAACTCAAATATTCTTCTTCTTAAATCTTGTCTAAGTCGTGACAGTGTGTGTGAGGGAGTAAATACACACGTTGTATAAATCAACACCAGCACTACCGTTTCTTCTCTATTAATACCTTTACTAATAAGATATATTAAATTTTTTGTAAGAACGATTAAAGCATGACTTAGTGAGAGTTCATTGTGAGTGAAGAACATAGACAATAAAGAGAACGGGAGGAGTAAAACAATGTCTCGTACGGGAATTTTTGTCTCGAAGAGGAAATTCTCAATAAACCTCACCGACTATTAAGGTTACCTCGGGAGAGCGGCCTTGTTAGGAACGACTGTGTCACTGTCTAGGGAAATCATAGCAAGTAATGAGGACTTCCAGTTGACACGAGAGAGGGAAGAAAGTGCGACACATCAACATATTTTATTTTTTCATGTATAAGGATGTAAGGTCTCCTTACCTAAGCTGAACAAAATGTGTTGTAATACTATGAACAAAGAACATCTCTGGTCGTGAAATAAAATAAACATATATATATATATATATATATATATATATATATATATATATATATATATATATATATATATATATATATATATGATTATTTTCAAAAGGAATAAATCCTTAGATATCTAATTTTTGAAACTCATATTAACATTGAAGTTTAGAGTTTGTTCTTGCTGTTAGTGAAGGTGTTTACTGCCTGTACAGTCTTTCTCCAAAACTCAAATAGACAGGAAAAGCTGCCAGTCGTTTCTAGTGGTGATTGTCGAGGTAAGGAGAGGGCTACCTTGACAAAGTAAGACACCTTGATAACTTGTGGTAGTGTCTCAAACAGTCCAGACGGTACATGTGATAATTCAACAGTTCATCATGTGCACAAAACACCTGACCTCTGGTATGTCGACTCTCAAGTTGTTTAGTGTGTAGAGGGATCCGAAACATTATGTGCACCACTGTGGGTATGGTACTGTACCAGCAGATCCCACTGTTGGCTGTGTTGTGGTGGTAAACGATGAATTTAATGAAGCAGAGATAATATCACAAATTTTTATTAATTTCAGTTAAGTTTGTAGTAAAATATATATATATATATATATATATATATATATATATATATATATATATATATATATATATATATATATATATATATATATATATATATATTCATTTATTTATTTATTTTATTTATATATATATATATATATATATATATATATATATATATATATATATTTATATATATATATATATATATATATATATATATATATATATATATATATATAATCATGTAGATCCACAATGGAAACGCGGATAAGATAAATCTCGATAAAACCAAACAGGAAAAGGGAAACAATGGAGCACCTTAGCTTTTCCTTTTCCTGTGTGGTTTTATCGAGATATATATATTTAGGTAGCAAGCATGTGTGTGTGTTACTCCCACACGATAGTAGTAAAAAGCGTCTCGTGATACAGACGAGAATGGTCCGTGTTGTAGGTGCATCACTCACACTCTAGTTTCCACTTATGTAGATATGTGATGACAGGCTTTACAGTACTACATTAATAAATGCTTAATAAACCTTGCGTGAATTCCTAGTTTAATATCGTGTTGTATCTCAAAATGGCTGCCTTGATATTTCAGGAGAAAGTTGGCTTGAGGCTTAACATGAAACAAACACTTGTATATAACACAGGACACTTCCCTGTTATTACATGTTGAAACTAGTAGACCAAGTAATAGTTCAGCTTTGACTTATTACTGAAGAACAACATAACTATTGATGATTTGACTCAAATAAACTTGTTCTTGTTTTCTAAGACAATAATCATTGATTACCAACTGTACCACACGACCTGACCCAGGCAACACCAACGAGTACTGGTCGTGTCCTGTTCTCCTCACCAATGTGTTCTAGCTTTGTTCTGTGTTATACTGATACCCACCACGTGTTGTAGTCTTGTTCTGTGTTATACTGATACCCACCACGTGTTGTAGTCTTGTTCTGTGTTATACTGATACCCACCACGTGTTGTAGTCTTGTTCTGTGTTATACTGATACCCACAACGTGTTGTAGTCTTGTTCTGTGTTATACTGATACCCACCACGTGTTGTAGTCTTGTTCTGTGTTATATTGATACCCACCACGTGTTGTAGTCTTGTTCTGTGTTATACTGATACCCACCACGTGTTGTAGTCTTGTTCTGTGTTATACTGATACCCACCACGTGTTGTAGTCTTGTTCTGTGTTATACTGATACCCACCACGTGTTGTAGTCTTGTTTTGTGTTATACTGAGACCCACCACGTGTTGTAGTCTTGTTCTGTGATAGGCCATGCACTCATACAATCCATATTCCAGTATTTCAGTCATATTACAGGTATGTTACTGTAGATATGTCATACCTGTCCTTCCCTATCAGTGAGAGTAATCATCGTTGAGTCTGGCTAAGAGTTGATTGCTGACTGCCAACTGAGTCCACCAGAGTCTTGCCAGCACAGCGCGCGGTTTATCGCCACAACTCCCCAGCAGTGAGGAGTTCTTGTCTAACATTGGTCTGATAAAGCCTGGACAATATGAGTCGTCCTACACTTCAGATTTTAAGACACTCGGAGGTCGTTTGATGATGTTGATCTGTTTCCTGAAGTTTCTTTTGTTGGTAATTTGTAGAGCCTTCATATAGATGCTGAAGTGTGTTACAAGAAAGGTGCAATATATACATACAACATTAATTTTTATACACAGTATATACATACAACGTATTTACTGTACTGTATGAATGTATACTGAATATATGAAACAGGTAAATTAAAAGATTTTCCGATGAACTGGTCCTGGTGTTCATAGACTGAAGGTAATACTCATATCCTTTGTGTGTACTTGTCCTTTCCGGTTAATTCATCAATGGGAAGTAATCTGTCGGGGATTAACAGCAGAGAACAATTAAGCAGACGTTTTGTTGAGTGCGGGAGCGGGCCATTGTCACCTTCCAACCATCCAATTAACCACTAGGAGAATTACCCAGCCAGCAGCTGTTGTGTCACAATTATCCATCACGAAATTGTTTTGTAATAATTTCCCGATGGAGAAACATTCAATAACAATAAACTAGATTCAAGTTATTCATTAAATATTGTTCCTGCATGACATTACCTGTGTGAATTATCTGAGGAGAAATTAACATTACCTTAACAGATAAGTACATAAATTATTTACCACGAACATATTCACATAAATATTTATGACTGTTGTATACGAGTTTGGCAATGATAATTAAGGGGAAAATTCTCATTATTTTCGATACATCCAAAACTCCGGTTCATTATACATACTTTATTTACATAATATTACATTGTCTTATTCTAATTCGATAACAAATAATCTGATATTCAATGTGTTAATTTATTTTTACTTTGTCCATCAATATATTTTTCTGTATTTGATTTGGAAGAATTATGTATTAAAATTTGTATTCACTTAACTTTGCTTCAGCTGTCTAGAGTTACTCATTTATGGCTTCACTCTCCTAAAGTCTTGATAAACCCCGTAACTTTACTCCTGCCTCTGACAACACAACCACGACTTTACTGCTGGCGGTGACTTTACTTCTGCTCTTAACTCTACTGTGTGACTTTTATTTTATTATTTCACCAAGTTCTTCGTCCACTCGTTCATTCACTTACCATCCCTTCATCCACCCGTTCACCTACCCCTCCCTTCATCCATCCGTTCGTCTACCCATCTACCCAAGTTACCAAATATCATCAATAACTCGAATACGCTGGGTAGCTTCAAACATAGGTTGGATGGATATATGAGCAATAGGGGTTGTGTGTAAATGGGACTGCCCAGTATGGGCCAATAGGCTCGCTGCAGTTTCCTCCATTCTTATGTTCTTAGGTTCTTATGTTCATCCATCCGTTCACCTACCCATCCCTTCATCCATCCGTTCACCTACCCATCCCTTCATCCACCTGTTCACCTACCCATCCCTTCATCCGCCCGTTCACCTACTCATCCCTTCATCCACCCGTTCACCTACCCATCCCTTCATCCACCTGTTCACCTACCCATCCCTTCATCCACCTGTTCACCTACCCATCCCTTCATCCACCCGTTCACCTACTCATCCCTTCATCCATCCGTTCACCTACCCCTCCCTTCATCCACCCGTTCATCCCTTCATCCACCTGTTCACCTACCCATCCCTTCATCCACCCGTTCACCTACCCATCCCTTCATCCACCCGTTCACCTACCCCTCCCTTCATCCACCCGTTCACCTGCCCCTCCTTTCATCCACCCGTTCACCTACCCATCCCTTCATTCATCTGTTCACCTACCCATCCCTTCATCCAGACCCGTTCACCCACTCATCCCTTCATCCAATCTGTTCACCTACCCATCCTCTATCCATATCTGTTCACCCACTCCATCCCTTCATCCACCCTGTTCACTCCACTCCATCCCTTCATCCAATCTGTTCACCCACCCATCCCTTCATTCATCTGTCTACCCAACGCATCCCTTCATCCACCTGTTCACCTACCCATCCTTCATCCACCCGTTCACACCTGGTACCCATCCCTTCATCCACCTGTTCACCCACTCCATCCCTTCATCCAATCTGTTCACCTACCCATCCCTTCATCCATCTGTTCACCACCCATCCCTTCATTCATCTGTTCACCTACCCATCCTCTCATCCACCCGTTCACCTACCCATCCCTCTTCATCCACCCGTTCACCTACCCATCCCTTCATCCACCCGTTCACCTACCCATCCCTTCATCCACCCGTTCACCTACTCATCCCTTCATCCATCCTGTTCACCTCACCCCATCCCTTCATCCCCACCCCTGTTCACCTACCCATCCCTTCATCCACCCGTTCACCTACCCATCCCTTCATCCACCCGTTCACCTACTCATCCCTTCATCCATCCGTTCACCTACCCCTCCCTTCATCCACCCGTTCACCTACCCATCCCTTCATCCACCCGTTCACCTACCCATCCCTTCATCCACCCGTTCACCTGCCCCTCCCTTCATCCGTCTAGTCACCCTCTCACTCCACTACATGTTCTCTCCCTTTCCCTGAACTTTCTCTCATTTTCCTGCTTTAAGACAAACAGTATTTCAATTAAACTAAAACTTGTTCTCAATAATATTCAACAGTAAATATCCCTGGAGTCATATATATCAACACCACTACAGATTAAAAACAATATATATCTTTATTTCTCATATATCGAAAAGTAACTTGTGATTAATATTAATTAATTGAATGTAGCGATATTTTTGTTGATTCTATGATTAAAATAACCAGCAGTGTGTGTATAGGACTTGAGGTAATGTTTATTTAGTTGATATACATACTATGATTAATCAGTATGTACATATATGGAGCGTCAAGATGGGATACCAATTCTGAAGTTGTCAATTGTTATTAAAGATCTCGGTGTTGTGGTACATTTTCAAGCGAGATTTGATTTGAAGTAACAAGAATGTGTCTGTCAGGAGTAAGTCAGAGTTGTTGTATCGTCAGGATTTTACTTCATGTTAAGGCGACCTCGACATCCAGGCGTACCAGAGATATAAGTATTGTGCTTGACTACTGACAAAGCGAGATGTTTCTGAGGTGGCGGTGAGGTGAAAGGTAGTCTACTGTAAACAACGTCCATCTTGTTTATTCTTCCTAAAGCAACTCGGCTCTTGATCAGTAACTTGGGTTAAAGAAAATATTCAGTACTAGTGAGCTATAAGACCCGAGAGACTCAACACTTAAGTCATTCATCCTTGGTGTGAAAAATGCTTATGTAAGGTTTGAATCGTAATCCATCTATCATTGACGTCGTACTAACCATCGAGGAGGTTGTAAAGGTTGAATCCACTGTGGGAAGATGACGCAGCTAGAATAGGATGTACAAATGGTCCTCGGCCAAAAACTTTCGGTGATGCTCTGATGTAATTTATGAGACGTGTGTGTCATCCTTCTTGGGTGGAGGAGTTTACTCACCTCAGTTTGACAATGAGATAAGACCAATAACATAATATTAACAAGTAGGATTATTGCACTTACCTTGAGGGTGCTTACCAGTGTCTCATTTGATAGTGTTAAGGAGTTAAGATCCTATGCATTTGTGACAGGTTTTTTTTTATAAATCTAGATATCAACCTGAGGTATGAATAACTAATTAAATGCTTGTATTGCTTATTTTTTTTTATTTTTTTTTTTTTACTGAAATTCCTGGTGAGTTATGAAGCAATTTGCACCTTGAAGATCTATGGTCAGTCCTACAACACCCTGACGTCTCTGTACATACGAGTATAACTTAGGCTCCAGTCAGAGGAGTATTTTTGGAACATAAGTTTAAAGCAGCAGACAGTATAAGTTAGTACCTAACAAGTTGGTGGTACGTAAAGTACAGTCAGGGACAAAAGTTCGCTCCCTGTGGTGAAACTGAATCACAGGAATAAGTCACCGAACTGACTTACTCTGACTCGTTCGGGGTCGATGCTGCTTCATTTTGGGCGGGAGCTAACTTTGGACCCCGACTGGACAGTACATGTAATGTGATCATCTGGTCTGATAGTGTGAATATTAGCAGATAATAAGTACAGCATATGTAACACAGCAAATACACATTTATATATATTAAAAAATCTATTATTAATGAACCTGAAAGTGTGTCTTTTGGGCTTGTAGAAGAGGCTCCTTGACTATGGCACTGAAGGGAAAAAATTATACATTTCAGCCTGTGATGGAATGAATCTTTTTGTTTATATATATATATATATATATATATATATATATATATATATATATATATATATATATATATATATATATATATATATATATATATATATGGTACACAAAATAAGGCCGGAGCCTCGCTTTAGGGGCGGGCGTGGGTGATATCTGGTGAACAATGTCTTAAACAATTTTAATCTGGCATGCACAGTCACCCCCCGACCAATCAGCCAAGCTGTCGTCAAGGCTCTTGACTCAGGCAGAATATAACGGTCTTGTTATGATGCTGGAAACTGACCGCGACACATAGGGACACAAGCAGTATGAGACAATACACCTGGCCACACATTTTGTTATTCACACTTGTTTGAGTACAACAGTGTGAGACAATACACCTGGCCACACATTTTGTTATTCACAATTGTTTGAGTACAACAGTGTGAGACAATACACCTGGCCACACATTTTGTTATTCACAATTGTTTGAGTACAACAGTGTGAGGCAATACACCTGGCCGCACACTTTGTTATTAACACTTGTTTGAGTACAACAGTGTGAGACAATACACCTGGCTGCACACTTTGTTATTAACACTTGTTTGAGTACAACAGTGTGAGACAATACACCTGGCCGCACACTTTGTTATTAACACCTGCCTGAGGGACATTCAAGCATATTTATGTGTTTAGTTCTATACTTGGGAACTGACTTAGCTACTGAGTGGAAAAGTGTGGATACAATAAACTATCCGCTGTATGTGACCAAATTCAAATTCAAGCCAACACACACACACACACACACACACACACACATACACACGCACACACACACACAGTAGTAAAAATCATTAGAAAGGTTAATAAACCATAAATATGTTATATGGAATATAAATATAACTTCCCAAATCACTCTCATATACTTCCTCACCGCGGCCTGAAGAATTAGTACAACCGCAATGTTCTGTCAGGGCTCAGGTCGAGGCTCAGCCGTACTTATCATCTGTGTGTGTGGTGTGTGTGTGGTGTGTGTGTTGTGTGGTGTAGTGTGTGGGTGTGTGTGTGGTGTGTGTGTTGTGTGGTGTAGTGTGTGTGTAGTGAAAATGGCGGTGATCCGCTTTTGAATTTTGTCACATACAGCTGCTAGTTTATAGTGAACCCATACTCATCCTGTAAGCGGCAGCACAAAAGTATTAAA
>NW_024716594.1:15000-19043 GCF_018991925.1 Homarus americanus | reverse complement strand
AAATTAATCCCATATGTTATGTTATTCACTTTACGCGTTCCTCACTTTCCGCGGCACCCTGTGGGTTACATTAACCGCGTAAAGTGAGGGTTGACTGTATATAATTCTCAGGGATAGAGCCTTTGTCCAAAAATCACACTAAGTGCAGTAAAGATAAAACTAAGTGCAATACACATAATGAAATCATTGTCCCCAGCCAGTGCAAAATTGAGCAGGATAATCAATCAAGATTATGAAGAGCCAATCTGTGGCCAACTTAAATAATGAGTCAACTGACAACATGCCAAGCGAAGACACGCTAAACTTACTACTGAGTTTGTACACCACCATTCCCTCCTTCTTTTCATATCAGCAATCACACTTCTGGGGTAATTACTACATTTTAAGGCAATTTAATTATAACAGAGGCTTCTCACTAAAAGAGGTGTACTAATGGATTATTTTCCTTACTTGCATGTCTCTCTCTCCTTGAAAATGTGATACAAATGTCTTCTTCACACTAAAATGATGCATCACTGCACATGACTGACCACCATTTACCGTATAATTCTAGCTTTTCATTTACAGAGTTAAGTTCCACCTGGATTTTGTATTTCTTAGATACAGGTCCACCACCGATTTTCCGGCATCCTTGGTTCCAAAGCCTTGCCGGATTATCCGTTTTGCCGGACCAACCGAGGTCAGGTAATAATAATTCAACAATGCACCTCTGACCCACTTCCTGTATCTCTAAAGCACTATGGACTGCTGTAAACTTAAATTAAACAAATATTAAATGTAAATTAAATGTGAAAAAGCCATAATTTTGAACAACATTACTGTACACACTTTGTACTCAAATGTACTACACTAGACTATATTTTGTATCTTTTGTGCAAACTATGTGATCTTTATACTCAAATTAGTCACTATCTTACAAGGATTCCAGCAATGTAATTAATATTCTGCTACGTCTAGTCAGCGACATTTTATAAGATAATAACTTTAAGCCTAAAACTGAAGAGGATAAAAAAAAAGATCACCCTGGCTGGGAGGGAGGGGGAGTTTTTTTTTTTTTTTTGAGGTGTTGACAGCTGTCACGGAGTGGAGATAAAGTGCGTTGTTATCAAATTGAGGAAGTTTAAGTTTTCCCTTATAAAATGTCACTCACTTGACTTGGCAGTATATAACCTAGTTGCTGTAATTCTTGTAAGATAGTGATTAATTTAAGTACAAACATCCCATAGTTTGCACTAGACGTAAATGTTTTAGAAATTAACTTAGTACATTTGAGTACAGGTTTACCCTTAGGACAATTATTTCTTTTGCTTTTTTTTCACAATATATATTAAGGATGGTGTGTGCATGTAAATGAGTAAAAATAAATTTAGAAAGTTACCTATATCTTCCCGACAATATGAGTTAAAAAACTTGTATGTACTCAAATGTACTACACTGGACTAAATTGTTTATCTCTTGAGCAAACTATGTGATGTTTATACTCAAATTAATCACTATCTTACACGGATTCCAGCAATGCAAATTATATTCTGCTAAGTCTAGTCAGCGACATTTTATAAGATAATAACTTTAAGCCTAAAACTAGCTTCACCGTGGCTGGGAGGGAGGGAGGGAAGTTAAGTGCCCCCTCATAATTTTGTCTGGACTAAAGGAGGTGCCGGACCATCAGTTCCCGGATAATTGGTGGTGTACCTGTTTAGTTTTTGAGGACACCTTCTGTGTATGCCTAAATTCCAAATACAGTATGTGGTGTGGACATATACAGAGGTTTACTGTATATCACTCTACCTACTATGATAGTTGCTTAAGCACATCCCCAGAATGCAATCCTTAACTTTGAGCTTTTCATTGTAATTTCATGCATTTTATGAAAGAAATTTCCTGGTTCAAATCTATATTAATAAATAAACAAACCCCAAGTTACATGTCAACTTCTAAGCAATTGAATAAATCATATTCATTTCCAATGTCTAATAGCTTTCAAAAAAATAATAAAATTGTTTTCTGTGCATAAAATATGGTGACTAAAACAAGGTTCATACCTGAGGTTTCTGATGCTGCAATCAATAGATTTTTGTATGAACTACCACCTAATTTAATGGAATTAAGATTCCTAGTTATAACTCACCATGATACACAATCTAAAACGTCTCAGCTGTTTTAATTTATAAAAGTACTCACCCGGTTCTGCCTTCTTGGCTGCTCCAGGGTATGGTCCCGGTACTGCTCCACCCTCACTACTGGAAGTGCTGCCATCTCCTATTCCATCCAACCTAGAATCAAGGGTATAAACTATACGTTTACAATAATCATATAAATCAATGAAAGGAATTAATATTTTCTGGATTCTCCAAAGTACTCTAAATAAATCTGATTGCTCTACATAAAACATTCTATGAGTTCCAAAACTGCTGGAACTGATGTTTATAATTGGAGGAATGATTCTGAAATTCCTTTTCCGCAAGACCAAACCTATGTGGCTCTTCAAATACAGAGTGACTTACTAGGAGGTCCTTGAGCCCTCAGACAGGTCCTCCCCCTTTAATATCAGGCTGCACCACTTGGTTAAACCTGAGGATATACGAGTACTGTATAGTGAACAATCTTCCTTTTCCCAACACTGTTAGCCTCAAATGCATTAGTTGCCCCCCTCCCTTTCTGGAAATGGAGGAGAGGGCTGAAGCTATTGTTTGAACCAATAACTGACAAATTAACCCACCCCGTACCATGCCAACCCTTTTGAATCCTTGTAAATCCAGGTCCAGCTGAACATTTCACTTCAGTTTCAAGAAATTAGGGCAGGAACAGAAGGGGAAGAGGAAGGTGTACAAACTGCCAGAAAAGGGATTTCAGAGATAATCTTTCAATTCTGGTTACCTCCCTCCTCATACCTGTAATGAAATTAAGATGTGTGGCAAACTGCCAGGTTAGATCAAAGACTCAGGATTGGCAAGTAAGATCTCTCTCAATGTTGCATGGTTAGTAAAGTCTCTCACAGTTAAGTCGGGTAATCCAGAAGATGCAGCTGCTAATTCCAACCAACAAAACTTTTCTGTTTATTATTTCATCACCTTTCTACACTGAATAAAATGTCTGTACAATGGCTACACCACAATGAGCAGACACATATTATTATACAGTAGTTCCAAACAAAATTTCCCCAACACTTTTCGAAATATCTAGCATAATTTCTGAAAGTCATATACCTGTATACAGTCATACGCCGGTGATGCCTGCTGGACCACCACTCCACAACCCCCTGATGGAGACACGATGATCCTCCCCATACTGGTCACATATTATGTGTTAAAGGAATATGCTTCCTTCCTTAGGCTTTTTTTAATCATTTGCCTCCAGGCGTAATGTTAACCTACATCTATTGAGGATAAAATCTTTCACCTACAAATTGACAATAACACATTTGCTGTAATCAGACATATCTAGTTGCCTCAACAATTGCAACCCCAGTTGCAATTGGGGTTGCAATTTCAAATTCTGTGGCATTACTAAGAATAGTGAAGTCTCTGGTGCACTCTAAGATTTTAAGAGAGAAACGAAGGACTCAGGCGTCCTGATGTGAGAGAAAACGGACTCGTATGATGGGGGACCAAATAAAAAAAGCATAGCTACATGTTTTGTGGACTAAGCCATGCCTATGTGTGTTTATGATATTTACCATAACATTATACAGTACGTATATATATTTAGTGGGTCTAAATGGTCGTAAAATGGGAAACTTGGGGTTGGGTCTTGGATGCCTGGAACCAATTAGAATAAATCCCATAGGTTCTGTACTTTCGTTATCGGCGGGGTCCCAATTAGGCGTGATAACCAAGGGATGACTGTACTGTACTGTATATACTTGCGACACTGGCCAGTTGCTTCTGGTGTTATGGTACAGGGGTACCAAGTGACAGCACTAGGATCCCACTTCCACTTCCTCTATCAAGGAATAAACAATTAAAATTTAAATTGAAAAAAAAAAAAAACATTCAAATAATGGGACGTAGCGAACCTAAATGGCCCTAGAGCGGGCACAGTCA
>NW_024716594.1:0-10000 GCF_018991925.1 Homarus americanus | reverse complement strand
CATGCACACACCATACTAAAAGAAATAAATGACCTTAATGAAAAGGTGGAGTGCACATGTATTAATTTGATTACGGTACTAAAATTGTTGTGTCTAGTGCTAATTACAAAATGTTTATATTCAAATAAATCAGTATCTTACAAGAATCCCACCTATGTTAATTATATTCTCCTAGGTCATATCACTGGCATTTTAAAATGAGAGAAGCTTAGTAGGACTGTTAAATAAACTGTAAGGCCTGGGACTTAGTGATAGAAATCCCTTACCAGGCTAATCAGGATCTTAATAAAGGAAAGTCAAGGACCATGGTTTTCCGAGGAATAACAAACCGTTTGAGATTGACATCTCTTTACTATAAAAATATAACAAAACTCTGACACCACTCAACAAACATCAAATAATTACGGGAGTCAAACAATTAAGGCAGTCAACAGATAATGGGGTCAAACAATTAATGGAAGCAAACAATTAAAGGAATCAAACAAATAATGGGAGTCGGCAATTAATGGATTCAAACAATTAAATGGAGTCAACAATTGATAGAATCGAACAATAAAGGGGAGTCAGCAATTAATGGAATCAAACAATCATAGAATCAAACGATGAACAAATATTTCCTACGGCAGTGGCCCTGGGGGAAGGTTCTGGAACACGGTGATGCACACTCAGGGTAGGGAAGCGTCCCACACTCGAGCGACGTCTTGAAATGGCAGAACACCGGGGCACAGACGGAATGAGATGTATTGACGGTAGTGGTAGATGACCAGAGAGTTGACAGTTGATAGGTGAAGGTCTGGGAACACAGCCCACGAGTCCAGGACCTATGATGAGATCACAGCCAGAATTTGACGGACAGCAGGGTAGCTAGATACTGACTGTAGGGCGGCTGGGTTGAATCTGCTGGTGACGCAGATAGTCGCTGCCGTTCTCACCTCTGTCCAACCACCCCAAGTGTCGTCTGCACCAGCAAACGAGCGAGTTCGCAGCGGTAACCAGCCGGAGGATCGTTTCCGCCCTTATATATATATATATATATATATATATATATATATATATATATATATATATATATATATATATATATATATACACACAGTATTACCCCGCCTAACGCGGTTTCACTTAACGCGTTTTATCATATACAGTTTTTATCTTATATAATATCTCAGACTAAATTTAGGAGATTATAATTTGCATTGCTGGAATCCTTGCAAGACAGCCAATAATTTGAATGTAAACGTCATATATTTTGCTCAAGAGATAAAAATTGTGTTACATTAGTGTACAGTAGTGGAGTACATTTTATAAAAAAAGTTGTTCAACTGTATTTTTGGGTCGATTTACATAGATTTCTTAGTGCAAAGCTGGAGTGCACATGTACTAATTTGATTACGGTACTAAAATTGTTTTGTCTAGTGCAAATTATAGCATGTTTATATTCAAATTAATCAGTATGTTACAAGAATCCCAGCTATGTTAATTATATTAACCCAGGTCATTTCACTGGCTTTTTATAAGAGAGAAGCTTAGTCACCTAAGAACTGATAAATATACACGCGTTAGACCTGGGCCTGTGCCAACTGTCAAACATACTACCTCCCCTCCCCCCACGCCCCCTCGCTCGCTCCCACCGTCTCTCTCCCCATCTGCTGGCGTCGCTGGAATCCTTGTAAAACAGTGAATAATTTTAATATAAACGTCATGTATTTTGCACAAGAGATAAAAATATATAACCTGTATCACATTACAGTAGTGATTTAAGAGTAAAAGTGTATATGTACGTATATAGTATTCCACATACACGTAAGTATTAATAAAAAGTTTATGTGATGATCGGACAACGTCCATTTCGGTTAACGTCACGTTTCCAAGAACCGGTGCATGACTGTGTATATATATATATATATATATATATATATATATATATATATATATATATATATATATATATATATATATATATATATATATATATATATATATATATATATATATATACACAGTAAAACCTCGATAAACCGACTTTCGGATTAACCGTCAATCCCGAATCCCTATTTTTTTTCCCACGGGGATTAGCCCACTCGGGCACAGGTCACTGACCCATATCGGGGCCTGGGGGGGCGATAATGCTAATAATAATAGTAATAAAGAACCACAAAGAAATGCAAAAGTGAAAAAAAAAATCAAGAGTGAGAAACAATGTACCTGTATGTATGTTGTGTTGTCAATAGTAAGAGAAACAATTGAGACCCTGCAATTGTGTGTAAATGAGGCAGAAAGTCAGATCAGCAACCTGGGACGTGGTCACAATTTTTGTGATGACATGTTCTTTGACTTTTCAATTTTATATTCACGGTTTCTGTGCTGGTTCATATTTATTTACTAAAGTGGTTAATGTTTTAAAGCAAATTCTATTGAAATATGAATGGCAAATGAACAAAAATGAATAGAGGGACTTAAATGAGGTAGGTTAGAGAAAGGTACTTTGAAAATGTATGTTTTATTTCCGTAGACTTCATGTACTATTAACCGTCCTTTTGGATTCTCCGTCGGCCTCTTCCCCCCCCATATGTGGTCGGTTAATCGAGGTTTTACTATATATATATATATATATATATATATATATATATATATATATATATATATATATATATATATATATATATATATATATATATATATATATATATATATTTATATATATATATATTTATATATATACAGTAAAAGTCCAAAAATCCGGATGCCAGAAATCCGGACCACAAGAGAATCCGGACTTTTCAAAAACGATTTTTTTTAGCAGGCATTTGTGTGCATGTGCGCATGCGTGAGCGCCACAGCTGCACAGCGACAACAAGCAACCACGTGGTCGCCACTTTAAAATGGGCAATCAAACTGTGACAACATACCGTATATACTAGTCTATAACCCCCCCCTGGTTATCAGTCGACCCTGATTTTTTGACCAAGAAGTCGTTACTTTATGATATTCCTCGTTTATAGTTCCACCCACGTTTTTGAGGGTAATGGAACAACAAAACCACTAAAAACACTCTTCGTCCTATAAACTGAGGCTCGCCGTGCATGAAACACAAGTGCTGAAGGCAAATTGTTTACCATTTATTATTACGACACTTTACACTGAAACCCGGGTAGTTTCAACAAAAATATTGTATATTTCCATTCAAGTATTTATTCAAGTCAATTAGGAGGGAATATTATTGAAATACAACAGTTTTTAAACTAAACCATTCGAAAAGCGATTACGGTAACATCTTTTGAACGAAAGAAAGCGAAAGTCATTGTTTTCGTCATGATTTTATCCCACTTTCCACTGTAATACGTATGTAATTTCAGGAAAAATATTACATTTCCGTGAATGTATTATATCAAGCACAGTATGAATAGAATATCATTGTAATACATCAGAATTTTAACCGAAAACTATTAAAAAAACGAGTAACATCTCAAGAACATCGGAAGCTTAGGTAAAGTCTTTTGTTTTCGTCATGTATTTTATCCTATTTTACATTGAAATACGTCACGTTTCCACAAAACTACTATTTATCTCCGAGAATATATTCATTCAGGCGCAGTTTAGGTAAAATAGACGAGTGATGTAATAGTTTTTTAACTGAAAACGATTCGAAAAACACGTACCCTCTAGCCCTGTTCAAAGAGAGGACTGGGAGAAGCTGTTTGGTGCTGCAGACGATGACAAGGAAAATGATTTTGATGGATTTTAATGAAAATATTCAGAAATATGGTATCGTAGTATTAATTCAAGTCAATTAGGATAGAATATTATTGTAATACAACAGTTTTTGAACTGAAAACCATTCGAAAAGCGATTACGGTAACATCTTTTGAACGAAAGAAAGTGAAAGTCATTGTTTTCATCACGATTTTATCCCACTTTCCACTGTAATACGTACGTTCAGCAAAAATATTACATTTCCGTGAATGCATTATATCAAGCACAGTATGAATAGAATACCATTGTAATATAACAATATTTTGAGTCCTACTCTTTCCATTTACAGAGTACTGTACAAGCCCATAATAATGGCTCCTAAAGTAGATAAACTTCGTTGTGTGAAGAGAAAGAAGAACACGTTGAAATTGAGTGACAAACTTGAAATAATTAAGAAACTAGATCGTGGTGTGAGCAATACTGTTCTAATGGAAACATACGACATTGGAAAGTCTACAATTTATGATATATAAAAGGCAAAGAATAAAATTTAGAATTCACAGTTTTTTCATTAAAACTGCTCGTTTTGATAAATGAAGCATGCTATATTTGCAAATGAATAAACTATCAAAATGTACCTGTTCATTTCTTCTTTATTCTTCATTAAATTTGAATTTTAAAAGTACTGCCTGAGAATCCGGAAAATCCGAAAATCCGGACCGACCCAATCCCCAAGCAGTCCGGATTTTTGGACTTCTACTGTATTTCAATTAATCCCATATGTTATGTTGTTCACTTTACGCGTTTCTCACTTTCCGCAGTACCCTGTGGGTTGTATTAACCGCGTAAAGTGAGGGTTGACTGTATATATATATATATGTGTATATATATATATATATATATATATATATATATATATATATATATATATATATATATATATATATATATATATATATATATATATATATATATATATATATATATATATATATACTATTTTCTATAGAAATGGCAATGATTTTCTGTACAGTCAACCCTCACTTTACGCGGTTAATTCAACCCACAGGGTACCGCGGAAAGTGAGAAACGCGTAAAGTGAACAACATAACATATGGGATTAATTGAAATAGAGACCGGGCCGAACCCCAAACTCCACTTTTTGACGACACACAACTATGTTGTAGTAAAAATTTTATCTTAACTTTATGATGGTATGCACACACAATTAATATAGAAGAGGTTAGGTTAGGAAAAATAAAGGTTAAGTTAGGAAAACTAAAGGTTAGGTTAGGTTAGGAAAACTAAAAGCTAGGTTTAACACTTACGTTAGTAGAAGAGATGGGTCGGCATACGGGGATGGAGGCTGGTTCCGAGGCAGAGGGCAGGCTACTGGCCCTCAGGTGAGTCACCATCACTGTCATCCACACTTGTCAGGGCCTCCCTGACAAATCCCTCAAAGTCATCATCACTGTCTCTACCTCTGTCACTATCACTGGCTTGGGCTGGCTGTGGTGGGTTGCAGGCGAAGAACTCTGTTATGCTTTGCTGACGGCTGGTGTTTGTGGTGTCGTGATTAACCTTGAATTAGGGCTCCATAGTCTGCAACAGCTGGGTAGTGAAGATTTCATACCTGTTTGCGTCAGGGTCGTCGGAAAGGAGGAGCTTGACTTTCTCGATACACTCGATGGCACCCCTAACATTACTATAGGATAAGCGGTGTTCTTCTTGGGATGACGCACCACCTGCCTCTTCACTGACATCATCATCATCATCTACCATCTCGTCGGTAGTCACATCAGGATCCCTTATCACCTCCAGGATGTCGTCGTTGGTGGTCTCGGAGAAGCCTGCAGCTGTAACACTCTGCGCAGCTTCTCTGGCAAGGTCCACTGCTACTGCAACAGTCTGAACCTCACCAGTCACAGATTGACTCTTCCTAACGGCCGGAATGCCTTGCAACACGTCTCCATGCGTGACGAACAGTTACTACAGACAGCTGATCCCATGCCTCCACCAAGAAGTCCACAGCTTTCTTGATGTTGAATATTCTCCAGAATTGTTTTAAAAGTACTTGTTGCTCTGCCAACTGTTGATCCTCGTCGTCTTCGCTCTTGCTATCGGTGGTGGTGTCACTCAGGTTACGCAACTCTTCCCTGGTGTTGGTGTAGTCGTTCAGGAGCTTGAATTTTTTCGTAGAGAATGCAGCTTTTACATTACAGATTAACTCTTGGTCCATGGGCTGTAATATAGATGTAGTGTTGGGAGGAAGGAATACCACTTTTACGTTAGGGTGACAATCTAACAGTAGGGGCAAGTGTCCTGGTGCGTTGTCCAGCAGCAACAAAATCTTGAATGGCACATTCTGTTGCTCACAGAATTTCTTCACATCGGGAACGAAACAGTCATCAAACCAGGAGAGGGACAGTGTAGAGAACATCCACGCCTTACGTGCGGTCAGCCAGTGGACATTTAGCTTGGTCATATCCATGCTCTTGTAGGCGTGCGGCTTGCGTGCTGTGTGGATCACCGACAACTTGAGCTTATAGGTACCGGAGGCATTGGTGGTAAACAGGACGGTGATGCGCTCCTTCTGCAACTTCCGGCCCCGAATCTTGCTGGCATTCTTCACAACGAAGGTCTTGGAAGGTAGCTTTTTCCAAAAAAGACCAGATTCGTCCATGTTAAACACCTGGTCGTCGGTGTACTGTCCTTCCTCCATAATCTCACGTAAAAACGGAGGAAATTTCCTAGCCGCAACAAGGTCAGCACTAGCTTTTTCACCACCAATGTTGATATTGGTGGTCTTGTTCCTCTTCTTTAACCTCTGTAACCACCCAGAGGAAGCATTAAAGGGTTTGGGCTCTGTAATTCCCATCTTTCGTGACACTGCAGCATACAGTTCACGTGTGTACTCCTTAACAGAGCGCGTGTCCACCGCCATGTTCCGTCGCGCCTGATGCACTAAGTAGCTCACAAGTAATTTTTCCGTCTTGAGAAGCACCTGTAGACTTTGTGATGTTCATGTGCTCCTTTATCTTGGCTGCATCCTTCTTTATCATCCGGATCGAAGATTCGTTCACACCATGCTGGCGCGCCAAATCAACCTGTCTTGTTCCTTTCTCCAACTCTTGGATGATCTTGTACTTCACCTCGTAGCTTAAGGAACGTCGTGTCTTCTTTGGCTTAGGGCGGCTGGGTCCAGGCAAGGAAAGGTTTCTCTCTGGAGGCGGTGGTCCGGCGGAAGCCATTTTATAGAGCAATGGATGCACGATTACACGGTGTGGCCTGGAGGGATGAAACTGCCGCGGCTAAGTCAAGCGTCGTCTTTCCTCCCTCCCCCAGGTGGACACGTCATATTACTTTAAACCAATTACAGCTAGCAGCAGAAGGGGGTAGGGATGCATGGGCAATCACAGTCCGATACGTCATATGACGTCAGTGATAACGCAACAGAGACAAGCACTGCGCAACCTTACTGCGCGGCTTGCCCAGGCGGAGGCAGGAGCAGGCGGGAGGGGCGAATCTAAAAATAGCGTCGAGCCAGACACTCTCCACGTAAAGGGGTACACGCACCGCGGAATGTGAGCATCCTGGTTTTGGCAGGGTACCGCGTAAACGTGGAAACGCGGAATGTGGGACCGCGTAAAGCGAGGGTTGACTGTATATGTAATGTTTTTCATGGGGTAAAGGGAAGATCAAGAACGTAATTCCCGTATTTTATCTATTTTCTATGGGGAAAATTGATGCGCTTAACGTTGTTTCATATAACGTCATATTTTTTGGAACGTAACCCCTTAGTTAAGCGAGGACTTACTGTAAACATGAGAAAAAATACACGTTCACATCCTCCTTACTCAAAATTGTCAGTGCCAACTTTTTAAGTACTATACTATGAGCTTTCCAATGCAGTAATCAGATTTCTAATATGACCAATAGTTTTGAGGAAAAAAAAATTTCAAATGGTAAAAAAAAATAATTATTGTTCGATTATTTTTGTACCTATGTTTTATATCGATATAAATTACATTACCTCTTGTAGCCAACACTATAACAAAGAGAATAGTGTTGATAAAGTTCATATAAGTCTAGAAAATCATCCTGTTTCAGAGACTTTTTTCAAGACGAGGTTTTATACCCTGATACAGTAATGGCTTTTGAAAACTAAACACTTCTCTTTTACTAAAAAGAAATTATTTCAGGCAGAAGGGTAAGCACTGTAATCCAAGAGTTGAGGCAGCCCGCACGGAGTTATGGAAATTTAAATGGACACGGCTCACTCTCACGGTCTGACTGCTTAGATAATACTGTGCATTTATCATTTCGGTCTTCCCTTCCTATGGGCCCTGAGAGTTGCCAATTAGTTTATAGAAATTACTTGCTACTATGACGCATCAAACTTTGGCGCAATTCTGTTGAAAACTAAATTTTTTTTCTAATTTTTTAAAGTTTCGTGACTCGATTTATCACCATGAAGTTGGTGTTATCATGAATATGACGCGAATCACATCAGCATGGGCAAGAGGGTTAACACGCAACAACCTGCCCCATTCGTGTCAGACCATTGTATGCAGAACACCTCCACTATTACGGTAAATCCAATGTTGTACACTTTATTTAATTTACAGTGCAATTCATTTTATCCGAACTCCAACTACAGTATCTTAATTTTCCAAGTATCCCAACTTTGTCCCTTTTGATAAAAATTCTAATTTAATCCAACATTCCAAAAGCAACTGAAGTCATTTATTCGTGTCTAACACCTGTAGTGCTATGACCCCTTTTAAAAAAAAATCTTATGATAAACAATAAAACTGATACATAGCATATCATAAAATACAATAGCACATATTTTATGTACAAAAGATACCTCCTTCCACATTCAAACCATCATCTAGGTGATGCCACAGTTCAGCCAGGCAGTCAACCAGCTGACTGAGACGTGTGTGTGTCGTGATGTCACATGGAAAGGAGGGATGTGGGTAAGTCAGCCATTCAGAACAGCTTACTGCCTTCACATACGTTCTCCTCCCACACCTATGCTCGACATTTTTCTTATTTATGCGTAGTTTTATACAGTAACATCTACGTTAGCTGGAATCCCTCAAGCCCGGAACTCTCCGATAGCCAGAATTAAAATTTTCTTGAAAAATTGTTCCCAAAGCCATAATTTTCCGGCTAGTATGAATACCATGATATATGTGGCCATCTCCCTCCCTCTTCTCATGTTTGTTCACAAAACTTTTCAGGCTTCTGCCCTTGGTTTTCAAATTACTCTCAGCATGCAAGCCAGAGTTAAATTTTTCTCTTCATAACTCAATTATATTCATGTCCTCAATAGTGGGTTCAGCCTTTCCAGGCGAACTTTAGCGAGGCTGCTAGCCTTAGTGATCCTTCCGGACGCTGACCTTCCAGTCTTACTAGCAATCTAGAGTTATGTTGGGATGAACCTTGTATCCTCAGTATGAGTTAAATGAGAACCATTCAGGGTGAAATTCTCAACCCAATACATCTTGCTAGAGTAATGGTGAATGATGTTAGCCAATGGAGCGCTATGGTAGCAGCTCAGCACTGTCAACCCTTCCGGGTGACTTAATGCTCAATCGGGCATCATTGCTCAAGCATGATTAGTTGAAGCGATGATGTCTGTGCACCCTGATTGGCAACAAATGGAGAACTTGGTGATCCCTCAAAATTTAAATGCTCTAAAATGAAGTTAGTTTGATTAAGAAAAAAGTTCATTGAGCTGAGGGATAATTGAGATAAGAGAAGGGAGAGGTGTATGATATAGTGAGGTAGTTGTTTATGATTGTCACACTGGTGACTTATATAACAATAAGAGATATTAAATGAAATAACTTACTAAAATATAACAGTTCCGAGTCATATAAATTAAGTTTGGGAGAAAATGTAATCTTCCTTGTATTATTATGATGATACAATGTGACTCATAGTGTTCCTCCTAGTTTAGATGAGTGATGTACAACTGGAGGATGAAGGACAGTTGTCTGTACTGCTAGATGACAGAGGAGACCATGGAACGGTCCCTGGGGAACTAGTGTTGAGTGAGGAGCTGCAAGGACTAGAAAGTTCAGCTCATACACTACATACAAGGAAATGTCCGTCAGTAGAGGATGTGAATTCAGTAGTAGTAGTTTCACCCAGGACCCAAGGGGACCATACTACAGGTACATGTAATTTTCAAGGATGTAGAGCCACTTGGATTACCAAGTTAGATCCTCATTTGGCTTGCATAATTCATAGCAGCTGTGTCTCAGACAACCTGTTTTCACCATTGGATTGTGCA
>NW_024716593.1:0-4330 GCF_018991925.1 Homarus americanus | reverse complement strand
GGACTGTGGGGGAGTTGATCCTGTAGGTGCAATGGCGGCAGGTGGTGATGGTGGACTGTTGGGGAGGTGATCCTGTAGGTGCAGCAGCAGCAGGTGGTGGTGGACTGTGTTGGAGTTGATCCTGTAGCAGCAGCAGCAGTAGCAGCAACAGCAACAACAACAACAACAACAACAACAACAACAACAACAACAACATCAGCAGCAGCAGCAGCAGCAGCAGGTAGTGGTAGTAGACTGTGGGGGAGTTGATCCTGTAGATGCAGCAGCAGCAGGTGATGGTAGTGGACTGTGGGGGAGTTGATCCTGTAGGTGTAGCAGCAGGAGCAGGTGGTGGTAGTGGACTTTGGGGGAGTTGATTCTGTAGGTGCAGCAGCAACAACAACAGCAGCAGCAGCAGCAGCAGCAGCAGCAGCAGCAGCAGCAGGTGGTTGTGGCGGCGGCCTGTGGGGAAGTTGATCCTGTAGGTGCAGAAGCAGGTGGTGGTGGTGGCCTGTGGGGGGAGTTGATCCTGTAGCTGCAGCATCAGCAACAGGTGGTGGTGGTTGACTGAGGGGGAGTTGATCTTGAAGGTACAGCCGCAGCACCAGGTCGTGATGGACTGTGGGGGAGGTGATCTTGTATGTGCAGCAGCAGTAGGTGGTGGTAGTGGACTGTGGGTGAGTTGATCCTGTATTTGCAATGGCAGCAGGTGGTGATGGTGGACTGTGGGGGAGGTGATCTTGAAGGTACAGCCGCAGCACCAGGTCGTGATGGAGTGTGGGGGAGGTGATCTTGTATATGCAGCAGCAGTAGGTGGTGGTAGTGGACTGTGTGGGTGAGTTGATCCTGTATTTGCAATGGCAGCAGGTGTTGTGGTGTGGACACAATGGGGAGGTGATCTTGAAGAGTACAGCCGCAGCACCAGGTCGTGATGTACTGTGGGGAGAATCTTATATGTGCAGCAACAGCAGGTGGTGGTGGTGGACTGTGGGGGAGGTGATCTTGAAGGTACAGCCGCAGCACCAGGTCGTGATGGACTGTGGGGGAGGTGATCTTGTATGTGCAGCTGCAGTAGGTGGTGGTAGTGGACTGTGGGTGAGTTTATCCTGTATTTGCAATGGCAGCAGGTGGTGATGGTGGACTGTGGGGGAGGTGATCTTGAAGGTACAGCCGCAGCACCAGGTCGTGATGGACTGTGGGGGAGGTGATCTTGTATTTGCACTGGCAGCAGGTGGTAATGGTGGACTGTGGGGGAGTTGATCCTGTAAGTGCAGCAGCAGCAACAACAACAAGCGCAGCAGCAGGTGGTGGTACTGTACTGTAGGGGAGTTGATCCTGTAGGTGCAGCAGCAGCAACAGTAGGTGGTGGTGGTGGACTGTGGTGGAGTTGATCCTGTAGGTGCAGCAGCTGCACCACCAGCAGCAACAACAACAACAACATAAGCAGCAGCAGCAGGTGGTGGTAGTGGAATGTGGGGCAGTTGATTCTGTAGGTGCAGCAGGAGCAGGTGGTGATGGACTGTGGGGGAGGTGATCCTGTAGGTGCAGCAGCAACAGCAGGTGGTGGTGGTGGGCTGTGGGGGAGTTGATCCTGTAGGTGCAGGAGCAACAGCAGGTGGTGGTGGACTGTGAGGGAGGTGATGTTGTAGGTGCAGCAGCAGGTGGTGGTGGACTGTGGGGTAGTTGATCCTGTAGGTGCAGCTCCAGAGTGGTGGTGGACTGTGGGGGAGTTGATGCCCTAGGTGCAGCAGCAACAATAGCAACAGCAGCAGGTGGTGGTAGTGGACTGTGGAGTTGATCCTGTAGGTGCAGTGGCGGCAGGTGGTGATGGTGGACTGTGGGGAGGAGTCCTGTAGGTGCAGCTGCAGAGTGGTGTTGGTGGACTGTGGGGAGTGTGTCTCAGTGCAGCAGCAACAGCAGCAGCAGTAGGTAGTAGTGGACTGTGGGGGAGTTGATCCTGTAGGTGCAGTGGCGGCAGGTGGTGATGGTGGACTGTGGGGGAGGTGATCCTGTAGGTGCAGCAGCATCAGGTGGTGATGGTGGACTATGTGGGAGTTGATCCTGTAAGTGTAGTGGCAGCAGGTGGTGATGGTGGACTGAGGGGGAGGTGATTCTGTAGGTGCAGTGGTTGCAGGGGTGATGGTGGAGTGTGGGGGAGTCGATCCTGTAAGTGCAGAAGCAGCAGGTGGTGGTGGTGGAGTGTGGGGGAGGTGATCCTGTAGGTGCAGTGGCAGCTGGTGGTGATGGTGGAGTGTCGGGGAGGTGATCCTGTAGGTGCAGCAACAGCAGCAAGGGGTGGTGGTGGGCTGTGGGGTAGTTGATCCTGTAGGTGCAGCAGGAGCAGCAGCAGGTGGTGGCGGTGGTGGAGGACTGTGGGGGAGTTGAAGCTGTAGGTGCAGCAGCAGCAGGTGGTGATGGTGGACTGTGGGGGAGGTGATCTTGTATGTGCAGCAGCAGTAGGTGGTGGTAGTGGACTGTGGGTGAGGTGATCTTGTTGGTGCAGTGGCAGCAGGTGGTGATGGTGGATTGTGGGGGAGTTGATCCTGTAGGTGCAGTAGCAGCCGCAGCAGCAACAACAGCAGGTGGTGGTAGTGGACTGTGGGGGAGTTGATCCTGTAGGTGCAGTGGCAGCAGGTGGTGATGGTGGACTGTGGGGGAGGTGATCCTGTAGGTGCGGTGGCAGCAGGTGGTGATGGTGGACTATGGGGGAAGTGATCCTGTAGGTGCAGCAGCATCAGGTGCATGGTGGACTGCAGGGTGACGGTGGAGGCCACCGTGGGGGAGGATGTGGTACTGTAGTCGTAATTCATCGTACATCCTTCACGGGACAATTAACGTCGCACCTTATTAACACCTGAACCACCACCACCTACCTCCCCGGCCCGCCTCCACGGCCTCACTCGGGTTTTGGTTGTCCCAGCCATTGTTTACTTCGTGTCTTATTTATCTCAGGTATTGTTTCAGTCGTTTTTTTGTTTTGTCCCAGCCTTTGTTTGACGAGTTTCTTGTTTAACTCGTAATTTGTCTTTTGTCTTGTTTACTTTATTTACATTTTCAGTTATTGCTTAATATCCTGCATAGTTCACATTTGATCTCCTGCTCTGTTTGATGCGCTTTTTGTTTACATCCTGTCTTGTATATGTGGTTTTATTTTCCTGTTAACGTGTGTCTTGTTTGCCTTACACCTTGTTTTATTATTACTATTTTTATCTAGTAATTTATTTTGTACTTTGTTTAACTTGTTTCTTGTGCTATGTTATAATATTTTGTCGAAATTGTTTGCATATGTTGTTTATTTCTTACTAGTTTCTCTTGCTTTGACTAATACTGTTTACCTTGTTTGTTTAATGTTCAGTGTATATATTCGGATCTTGTTTACCACGTAGGTACCTTGTTTGTCTAGTCGCTCGGTTAAGAAAGTCTTCCTGTCAGTGTTATGTTGTTGTCGCCATATTTCTGTTGTCAACTCGAGCAGACTTCAAGTGTCGGTTAAACCACAGGTATGGCTGAGGCGTTGGTCTGCAGGTTTGTCTTAGTTGTGGTGGTGGTGTTGTTAGGTGTGGTGGTGGTGTGGTGTGTTAGGTGTGATGTGTTAGGTGTGGTGATGGTGTGGTGTGTTAGGTGTGGTGATGGTGTGGTAGTGGTGTTGTGTGTGGTGTTGGTAGTATTGTGTGTAGTATGTTAGGTATGGTGATGTGTTAATTGTGGTGGTGGTGGTATTGTTAGGTGTGGTGGTGGTGCTGATGTTGTGTCAAGTGTGGTGGTGTCTGATCCAGGATGGCGGAAGTGGAGAAGGAGGAGGAGGTGAAGAAGGAAATGGGAAAGAAGGTGGTGGTGTAGGAGGAGGAATAAATTGTAATAAGAACAGACAAAGAAGAAAATAAGTAGAAAAGAAGAAGAAAATAGAAGAAAACGAAGAACGTGTTGGTAAGAGAGAGGAATCAGGGAGTGCCGAGGAAAATTAGTACAGAAACTGGGGTATTAAACTAATCTATTGTTAATACCCGCTCTATATTAGTGATGATGGGAGGTAGTGATGATGGGAGGTAGTGATGATGGGAGGTAGTGATGATGGGAGGTAGTGATGATGGGAGGTAGTGATGATGGGAGGTAGTGATGATGTGAGGTAGTGATAATGGGAGGTAGTGATAATGTGAGGTAGTGATGATGGAAGGTAGTAATAATGGGAGGTAGTGATGATGGGAGGTAGTAGTAATGGGAGGTAGTGATAATGTGAGGTAGTGATGATGGGAGGTAGTGATGATGGGAGGTAGTGATGATGGGAGGTAGTGATGATGGGAGGTAGTAGTAATGGGAGGCAGTGATGATGGGAGGTAGTATTAATGGGAGG
>NW_024716592.1:0-11789 GCF_018991925.1 Homarus americanus | reverse complement strand
ACAACACATACCCCTTCTCAAGTGACAACAACACATACACCTTCTCAAGTGACTACAACACATACACCTTCTCAAGTGAATACAGCACATACACCATCTCAAGTGACTACAACATATATACCATCTCGAATGACTAAAACATATGCACCTTCTCAAGTGACTACAACATATATACCATCTCGAGTGACTACAACACATACACCTTCTCAAGTGACTACAACATATATACCATCTCGAGTGACTTCAACACATACACCTTCTCAAGTGACTACAACTCATACACCTTCTCAAGTGACTACAACACATACACCATCTCAAGTGACTACAACACAAACATCTTCTCGAGTGACTACAACACATACCCCTTCTCAAGTGACTACAACATATACACCTTCTCGAGTGACTAACACACATACACCTTCTCAAGTGACTACAACACATACACCTTCTGAAGATACTACAACACATACACCTTCTCAAGTGACTACAACACATACACCTTCTTGAGTGACTACAACAGATGCATCTTCTCAAGTGACTACAACACATACACCTTCTCAATGACTACAACAGATACACCTTCTCAAATAACTACAACACATACACCTTCTCAAGTGACTACAACACATACGACATCTCAAGTGACTACAACACATACACCTTGTCAAGTGACTACAGCACATACACCTTCTCGAGTGTCTACAACAGATGCACCTTCTCAAGTGGCTACAACACAGACACCTTCTCAATAACTACAACAGATACACCTTCTCAAGTGACTACAACACATACACCTTCTCAAGTGACTACAGCATATATACCATCTCGAGTGACTACAACACATACACCTTCTCAAGTGACTACAACATATATACCATCTCGAGTGACTACAACACATACACCTTCTCCAGTGACTACAACACATACACCTTCTCAAGTGACTACAACACAGACACCTTCTCAAGTGAACTGCAACACATACACCTTCTCAATGACTACAACAGATACACCTTCTCAAGTGACCGCAACAAATGCACCTTCTCAAGTGACTACAACATATATACCATCTCGAGTGACTACAACACATACACCTTCTCAAGTGACTACAACATATATACCATCTCGAGTGACTACAACACATACACCTTCTCAAGTGACTACAACACATACACGTTCTCAAGTGACTACAACACATACACCTTCTCAAGTAACTACAACACATACACCTTCTCAAGTGACTACAACACATACCCCTTCTCAGGTGACTACAACACATACATCTTCTCGATTGACTACAACACATACCCCTTCTCAAGTGACTACAACACATACATCTTCTCGAGTGACTACAACACATACACCTTCTCAAGTGACTACAACACATACACCTTCTCGAGTGACTACAACGCATACACCTTAACGAGTGACTACAACGCCTACACCTTCACGAGTGACTACAACACATACACCTTCTCAAGTGACAACAACACATACACCTTCTCAAGTGACTACAACACATACACCTTCTCAAGTGACTACAGCACATACACCTTCTCAAGTGACTACAACATATATACCATCTCGAGTGACTACAACACATACACCTTCTCAAGTGACTACAACACATACACCTTCTCAAGTGACTACAACACATACACCTTCTCAAGTGACTACAACACATACTCCTTCTCAAGTGACTACAACACATACACCTTCTCAAGTGACTACAACACATACTCCTTCACAAGTGACTACAACACATACACCTTCTCAAGGGACTACAACACATACACCTTCTCGAGTGACTACAACACATACCCCTTCTCAAGTGACTACAACACATACATCTACTCCAGTGACTACAACACATACACCTTCTCAAGTGACTACAACACATACACCTTATTTGAGTGACTACAACACATACACCTTCTCAAGTGACTACAAATATACACCTTCTCAAGTGACTACAACATACACTCTCTTGAGTGACGAACACACACATACAGTTCTCCTTTAGACAAACACATACAGACCTCTCGGAGGCCCCACAACACATAAACCTTCTCGAGTGACTACAACACATACACATCTTCTCGAGGACTACAACACATACACCCTCTCAAGTGACTACAACACATATCTCGAGGACTACAACACATACACCTTCATGACTACAACATACACCTCTTGAGGACTTCTGCAACAGATGAATCTTCTAAAAGTGACTAAGCAACACATACACCTTCTCAATTGACTACAACAGATACACCTTCTCAAGTGACTACAACACATACACCTTCTCGAGTGACTACAATAGACACCTTCAAGTGACTACAACGTACATATACACCTTTCAAGACTTCCCACATATATCATCTCGAGGACTACAACATACACACCTTCTCGCCACTACAACAGATACACCTTCTCAAGAGATTACAACACATACACCTTCTCAAGTGACTACAACCCATATACCTTCTCGAGTGACTACAACATATACACCTTCTCAAGTGACTACAACACGTACACGTTCTCCAGTGACTACAACACATACACCTTCTAGTGTGACTACAACACATACACCTTCTCGAGTGACTACAACGCATACATCTTCTCGAGTGACTACAACACATACACCTTCTCAAGTGACTACAACACATGCCCCTTCTCAAGTGACTACAACATATATACCATCTCGAGTGACTACAACACATACACCTTCTCAAGTGACTACAACTATACACCTTCTCAAGTGACTACACCACATACACCTTCTCAAGTGACTACAACACATACACCTTCTCAATGACTACAACACATACACCTTCTCAAGTGACTACATCACATACATCTTCTCAAGTGACTACAACACATACACCTTCTCAAGTGACTACAACACATACACCTTCTCAAGTAACTACAACATATATACCTTCTCAAGTGACTACACCACATACACCTTCTCAAGTGACTCCAACACATACACCTTCTCGATTGACTACAACACATACCCCTTCTTAAGAGACTACAACACATACATCTTCTCGAGTGACTACAACACATAAACCTTCTCAAGGGACTACAACACATACACCTTCTCGAGTGACTACAACGCATACACCTTCTCGAGTGACTACAACACATACACCTTCTCAAGTGACTACAACACATACACCTTCTCGAGTGACTACAACACATACACCTTCTCGAGTGACTACAACACATACATCTTCTCGAGTGACTACAACACATACACCTTCTCGAGTGACTACAACACATACACCTTCTCGAGTGACTACAACACATACATCTTCTCGAGTGACTACAACACATACACCTTCTTGATTGACTAGAACAGATGCATCTTCTAAAGTGACTACAACACATACACCTTCTCAATGACTACAACAGATACACCTTCTCAAATAACTACAACGCATATACCTTCTCTATGACTACAATAGATACACCTTCTCAAGTGACTACAACACATACACCTTCTCAAGTGACTACAACATACATATCATCTCGAGTGACTACAACACATACACCTTTTCAAGTGACTACAACATATATACCATCTCGAGTGACTACAACACATACACCTTCTCAAGTGACTACAACAGATACACCTTCTCAAGTGACTACAACACATACACCTTCTCAAGGAGCTACACCACATATACCTTCTCGAGTGACTACAACACATACACCTTCCCAAGTGACTACAACACATACACCTTCTCAATGACTACAATAGATACACCTTCTCAAGTGACTACAACACATACACCTTCTCAAGTGACTACAACACATACCCCTTCTCAAGTGAATACAACACATACATCTTCTCGAGTGACTACAACACATACACCTTTTCAAGTGACTACAACATATACCCCTTCTCAAGTGACAACAACACATACCCCTTCTCAAGTGACTACAACATATATACCATCTCGAGTGACTACAACACATACACCTTCTCAAGTGACTACAACACATACACCTTATCGAGTGACTACAACACATACACCTTCTCAAGTGACTACAACACATACACCTTCTCAAGAGACTACAACACATACACCTTCTCGAGTGACTACAACACATAAACCTTCTCGAGTGACTACAACACATACATCTTCTCGAGTGACTACAACACATACACCTTCTCAAGTGACTACAACACATACATCTTCTCGAGTGACTACAACACATACCCCTTCTCAAGTGACTACAACACACACATCTTCTCGAGTGACTACAACATATATACCATCTCGAATGACTACAACACATACACCTTCTCAAGTGACTACAACACATACACCTTCTCAGGTGACTACAACACGTACACCTTCTCAAGTGACTACAGCACATACACCTTCTCAAGTGACTACAACAGATACACCTTCTCAAGAGATTACAACACATACACCTTCTCAAGTGACTATAACACATATACCTTCTCGAGTGACTACAACATATATACCTTCTCAAGTGACTACAACACGTACACGTTCTCGAGTGACTACAACACATACACCTTCTCGTGTGACTACAACACATACACCTTCTCGAGTGACTACAACGCATACACCTTCTCGAATGACTACAACACATACACCTTATCAAGTGACAACAACACATACCCCTTCTCAAGTGACTACAACATATATACCATCTCGAGTGACTACAACACATACACCTTCTCAAGTGACTACAACATATATACCATCTCGAGTGACTACAACACATACACCTTCTCAAGTGACTACAACACATACACCTTCTTGAGTGACTACAACAGATGCATCTTCTAAAGTGACTACAACACATACACCTTCAAATGACTACAACAGATACACCTTCTCAAATAACTACAACACATACACCTTCTCAATTACTACATTAGATACACCTTCTCAAGTGACTACAACACACACCTTCTCAAGTGACTACAACACATACACCTTCTCAAGTGACTACAACACATACACCTTCTAGAGTGACTATCACACATACACCTTCTCAATAACTACCACAGATACACCTTCTCAAGTGACTACAACACATACACCTTCTCAAGTGACTACAACACATACACCTTCTCAAGTGAACTGCAACACATACACCTTCTCAATGACTACAACAGATACACCTTCTCAAGTGACTGCAACAAATACACCTTCTCAAGTGACTACAACATATATACCATCTCGAGTGACTACAACACATACACCTTCTCAAGTGACTACAACACATACACCTTCTCAAGTGACTACAACACATACACCTTCTCAAGTAACTACAACACATACACCTTCTCAAGTGACTACAACACATACCCCTTCTCAGGTGACTACAACACATACATCTTCTCGAGTGACTACAACGCATACACCTTAACGAGTGACTACAACGCCTACACCTTCACGAGTGACTACAACACATACACCTTCTCAAGTGACAACAACACATACACCTTCTCAAGTGACTACAACACATACACCTTCTCAAGTGACTACAGCACATACACCTTCTCAATTGACTACAACATATATACCACTCGAGTGACTACAACATATACACCTTCTCAAGTGACTACAACACATACACCTTCTCGAGTGACTAACACACATACACCTTCTCAAGAGACTACAACATATACACCTTCTCGAGTGACTACAACACATAAACCTTCTCGAGTGACTACAACACATACATCTTCTCGAGTGACTACAACACATACACCTTCTCAAGTGACTACAACACATACATCTTCTCGAGTGACTACAACACATACACCTTCTCAAGTGACTACAACACATACACCTTCTTGAGTGACTGCAACAGATGAATCTTCTAAAGTAACTACAACACATACACCTTCTCAATGACTACAACAGATACACCTTCTCAAATAACTACAACACATACACCTTCTCAATGACTACAATGGATACACCTTCTCAAGTGACTACAACACATACACCTTCTCAAGTGACTACAACATACATATCATCTCGAGTGACTACAACACATACACCTTCTCAAGTGACTACAACAGATACACCTTCTCAAGAGATTACAACACATACACCTTCTCAAGTGACTACAACACATATACCTTCTCGAGTGACTACAACATATACACCTTCTCAAGTGACTACAACACGTATACCTTCTCGAGTGACAACACATACACCTTCTCGAGTGACTACAACGCATACACCTTCTCGAATGACTACAACACATACAACTTCTCAAGTGACTACAACACATACACCTTCTCAAGTGACTACAACAGATACACCTTCTCAAGTGACTACAACACATACACCTTCTCAAGTGACTACAACACATACACCTTCTCGAGTGACTACAACACATACACCTTCTCAAGTGACTACAACACATACACCTTCTCGAGTGACTACAACACATACACCTTCTCGAGTGACTACAACCATACACCTTGACTCGAATGACTACAACACATAAACCTTCTCAAGTCACTACAACACATACACCTTCTGAAGTAACTACAACATACATATACCAACCTCAGTGACTACAACACATACACCTTCTCAAGTGACTACAACATATATACCATCTCGAGTGACTACAACACATACACCTTCTCAAGTGACTACAACACATACACCTTCTCAAGTGACTACAACACATACACCTTCTCAAGTGACTTCCCAACTCTCATACATCTCTTAAGTGACTGTACATATGGCACTTTCTCTCAAGTGACTACAACACATACACCTTTCTCAAGTGACTACAACATACACCTTCTCAAGTGACTACAACACGTACACCTTTCTCAAGTGATCACAACACATACACCTTCTCGTGTGTGACTACAACACATACACCTTCGAGTGACTACAACGCATACACCTTCGGAATGACTACAACACATACACCTTCTCAAGTGATTACACCGCATACACCTCAAGTGACTACAACGCACAAACCTCGGAGTGACTACAACACATACACCTTCTCAAGTGATTACAACACATACACCTTCTTGAGTGACTACAACACATACACCTTCTCAAGTGACTAAAACACATACACCTTCTCGAGTGACTACTACACATACACCCTCTCAAGTGACTACAACACATATATACCTTCTCGAGTGACTACACCAAATACACCTTCTTAAGTGACTACAACACATACTCCTCCTCAAGTGACTACAATACATACACCTTCTCAAGTGACTACACCGCATACACCTTCTCAAGTGACTACAACGCATAAACCTTCTCGAGTGACTACAACACATACACCTTCTCAAGTGATTACAACACATACACCTTCTTGAGTGAATACAACACATACACCTTCTCAAGTGACTACAACACATACACCTTCTCGAGTGACTACAACACATACACCTTCTCGAGTGACTACTACACATACACCCTCTCAAGTGAGTACAACACATATATACCTTCTCGAGTGACTACACCACATACAACTTCTCAAGTGACTACACCACATACACCTTCTCGAGTGACGACAACACATACACCTTCTCAAGTGACTACAACACATACACCTTCTCGAGTGACTACAACACATACACCTCCGAGTGACTACAACACATACACCTTCTTGAGTGACTACAACACATAAAACTTCTCAAGTACTACAACACATAATCTTCTCGAGTGACGACAACACATACACCTTCTCAAGTGACTACAGCACGTGTACACCTTCTCGAGTGACTACAACACATACACCTTCGAGTGATCACAACACA
Source organism: Homarus americanus (assembly GCF_018991925.1). Lineage (NCBI taxonomy): Eukaryota > Metazoa > Arthropoda > Malacostraca > Decapoda > Nephropidae > Homarus > Homarus americanus. The sequence continues at coordinate 3,982 of NW_024716592.1, read as the reverse complement.
TAAACCTTCGCGGACTACAACATACTCGCGGACCACAACACATGTACATTCCCCGAGTGACTACAACATTACCACACCTTTCTCAATTGACTACAAAGATACACCTTTCTCAATTGACTACAACAGATACCTTCTCAAGTGACTACAACACATACACCTTCTCGAGTGACTACAACACATGCACCTTCTCAAGTGACTACAACACATACACTTTCTCAAGTGACTACACCACATACACCTTCTCAAGTGACTACAACGCATAAACCTTCTCGAGTGACTACAACACATACACCTTCTCAAGTGATTACAACACATACACCTTCTTGAGTGACTACAACACATACACCTTCTCAAGTGACTACAACACAAACACCTTTTCGAGTGATTACAACACATACACCTTCTAGAGTGACTTCTACACATACACCCTCTCAAGTGACTACAACACATATATACCTTCTCAAGTGACTACACCACATACACCTTCTCAAGTGACTACAACACATACACCTTCTCAAGTGACCACAACACATACACCTTCTCAAGTGACTACAACACATACACCTTCTCGAGTGACTACAACGCCTACACCTTCTCGAGTGAGGACAACACATACACCTTCTCAAGTGACTACAACACATACACCTTCTCGAGTGACTACAACACATACACCTTCTCGAGTTACTACAACACATACACCTTCTCAAGTGACTACAACACATACACCTTCCCAAGTGACTACAACACATATACCTTCTCGAGTGACAACAACACATAAACCTTCTCAAGTGACTACAACAGATACACTTTCTTAAGTGACTACAACACATGTACCTTCTCAAGTGACAACAACACATAAACCTTCTCAAGTGACTACAACAGATACACGTTCACAAGTATCTACAACACATACACCTTCTCTAGTGACTACAACACCTACACCTTCTCAAGTGACTACAACATATATACCTTCTCGAGTGACTAAAACACATACACCTTCTCAAGTGACTACAACACATACACCTTCTCGAGTGATTACAACACATACACCTGCTCAAGTGACTACAACACATACACCTTCTCGAGTGACTACAACACATACATCTTGTCAAGTGACTACAATACATACACCTTCTCGAGTGACTGCAACACATACACCTTCTTGTGTGACTACAACACATAAACCTTCTCAAGTGACTACAACACATACGCCTTCTCAAGTGACTTCAACACATATACCTTCTCAAGTGACTACAACACATACACCTTCTCAAGTGACTACAACATATACACCTTCTCAAGAGACTACAACACATACATCTTCTCAAGTGACTACAACACATACACCTTCTCAAGTGACTACAACACATACACCTTCTCAAGTGACTACACCGCATACACCTTCTCAAGTGACTACAACGCATAAACCTTCTCGAGTGACTACAACACATACACCTTCTCAAGTGACTACAACACCTACACCTTCTCAAGTGACAACAACACCTACACTTTCTCAGTTGACTACAAAAGATACACCTTCTCAATTGACTACAACAGATACACCTTCTCGAGTGACTACAACACATACACCTAATCAAGTGATTACAGCACATACACCTTCTTGAGTGACCACAACACATACACCTTCTCAAGTGACTACAACACATACACCTACTCGGTGACTACAACACATACACCTTCTCGAGTGACTACTACACATACACCCTCTCAAGTGACTACAACACATTTATACCTTCTCGAGTGACATCACCACATACATCTTCTCAAGTGACTACAAAACATACACCTTCTCAAGTGTCTACAACACATACACCTTCTCAAGTGACTACAACACATACACCTTCTCGAGTGTCTACAACGCCTACACCTTCTCGAGTGACGACAACACATACACCTTCTCAAGTGACTACAACACATACACATTTTCGAGTGACTACAACACATACACCTTCTCGTGTGACTACAACACATAAACCTTCTCAAGTGACTACAACACATACGCCTTCTCAAGTGACTTCAACACATATACCTTCTCGAGTGACTACAACACATACACATTCTCAAGTGACTACAACATATACACCTTCTCAAGAGACTACAACACATAAACCTTCTTAAGTGACTACAACACATGCACCTTCTCAAGTGACTACAACCCATACACCTTTTCAAGTGACTACAACACATACACCTTCTCAAGTGACTACAACCCATACATCTTCTCAAGTGACTACAACACATACACCTTCTCAAGTGACTACAACACATACACCTTCTCAAGTGACTACAACATATATACCTTCTCGAGTGACTACACCACATACTCCTTCTCAAGTGACTACAACACATACACCTCCTCAAGTGACTACAACACATACACCTTCTCAAGTGACTACACCGCATACACCTTCTCAAGTGACTACAACGCATAAACCTTCTCGAGTGACTACAACACATACACCTTCTCAAGTGATTACAACACATACACCTTCTTGAGTGACTACACCGCATACACCTTCTCGAGTGACTACAACACATACACCTTCTCGAGTGACTACAACACATAAACCTTCTCAAGTGACTACAACAGATACACCTTCTCAAGTGACTACAACACACACACATTCTCAAGTGACTACAACACATGTACATTCTCGAGTGACTACAACACATACACCTTCTCAATTGACTACAAAAGATACACCTTCTCAATTGACTACAACAGATACACCTTCTCAAGTGACTTCAACACATACACCTTCTCGAGTGACTACAACACATGCACCTTCTCAAGTGACTACAACACATACACTTTCTCAAGTGACTACACCACATACACCTTCTCAAGTGACTACAACGCATAAACCTTCTCGAGTGACTACAACACATACACCTTCTCAAGTGATTACAACACATACACCTTCTTGAGTGACTACAACACAAACACCTTTTCGAGTGATTACAACACATACACCTTCTAGAGTGACTTCTACACATACACCCTCTCAAGTGACTACAACACATATATACCTTCTCAAGTGACTACACCACATACACCTTCTCAAGTGACTACAACACATACACCTTCTCGAGTGACTACAACACATACACCTTCTCGAGTTACTACAACACATACACCTTCTCAAGTGACTACAACGCCTACACCTTCTCGAGGAGGACAACACATACACCTTCTCAAGTGACTACAACACCTTCGAGTGACTACAACAGACATACACCTTTCCGAGTGACTACAACACATACAACACCTTCTCGAGTTACGCTAACATACACTCCTAAGTGACTACAACACATATACCTTCTCGAGTGACTACAACACATAAACCTTCTCAAGTGACTACAACAGATACACTTTCTTAAGTGACTACAACACATGTACCTTCTCAAGTGACAACAACACATGTACCTTCTCAAGTGACAACAACACATAAACCTTCTCAAGTGACTACAACAGATACACCTTCTCAAGTATCTACAACACATACACCTTCTCTAGTGACTACAACACCTACACCTTCTCAAGTGACTACAACATATATACCTTCTCGAGTGACTAAAACATATACACCTTCTCAAGTGACTACAACACATACACCTTCTCTGCTCAAGTGACCACAACACATACACCTTCTCGAGTGACTACAACACACACATCTTGTCAAGTGACTACAATACATACACCTTCTCGAGTGACTGCAACACATACACCTTCTTGTGTGACTACAACACATAAACCTTCTCAAATGACTACAACACATACGCCTTCTCAAGTGACTTCAACACATATACCTTCTCAAGTGACTACAACACATACACCTTCTCAAGTGACTACAACATATACACCTTCTCAAGAGACTACAACACATACATCTTCTCAAGTGACTACAACACATACACCTTCTCAAGTGACTACAACACATACACCTTCTCAAGTGACTAC
>NW_024716591.1:0-2909 GCF_018991925.1 Homarus americanus | reverse complement strand
ATTTGTTATACTCAATCAGGGACTTTTTTATACTCGCCCAGATTACCTTATTATACTTGATCAGGGGACTTTGTTATACTCGAGTAGGGGCCTTTTTTGGACTCGACGAGGGGCCTTTGTTATACTCGATCAGGGGACTTTGTTATACTCGACAAGGGGACTTTGTTATACTCACTCAGGGACTTTTTTATACTCGACCAGAGTACTTTATTATACTCGATCAGGGGACTTTGTTATACTCGACCAGGGGACTTTATTATACTTGACCAATGGACTTTGTTATACTCAATGAGGGGCCTTTGTTATATTTGATGAGGGGACTTTGTTATACTCGACCAGGGGACTTTTTTTTACTCGACCAGGGACTTTATTATACTTGACCAATGGACTTTGTTATACCCAATGAGGGGCCTTTGTTATACCTCGATGAGGTGACTTTGTTATACTCGACCAGGGGCTTTGTTATATGTGATCAGGGACTTTTATTTACTCGACCAGAGGACTTTGTTATACTGTATCAGGATATGTTGCTCCTATCAGGGACTTTGTTATACTTGATCAGGGGACTTTGTTATACTCGACTAGGGGCCTTTTTTGGACTCGACGAGGGGCCTTTGTTATACTCGATCAGGGGACTTTGTTATACTCGGCAAGGGGACTTTGTTATACTCAATCAGGGACTTTTTTATAGTCGACCAGAGTACTTTATTATACTCGATCAGGGGACTTTGTTATACTCGACCAGGGGACTTTATTATACTTGACCAATGGACTTTGTTATACTCAATGAGGGGCCTTTGTTATATACGATGAGGGGGTTTGTTATACTCGACCAGGGGATTTTTTTTTACTCGACCATAGGACTTTGTTATACTCAATCAGGGGATATGTTATATTCGATCAGGGGACTTTGTTATACTCAACCAGGGGACTTTGTTATACTCGATCAGGGGACTTTGTTATACTCGATCAGGGGACTTTGTTATACTCGATTAGGGGCCTTTGTTATACTCGACGAGGGGGCTTTGTTATACTCGACCAGGGGACATTGTTATACTCGATCAGGGGATATGTTATACTCGATCAGGGGACTTTGTCTTATTGGATCAGGGCCCTTTGTTATACTCAACCAGGGGACTTTGTTAAAATCGATCAGGATACTTTGTTATGCTCGATCTGGGGACTTTGTTATACTGGGCCAGGAGACTTTGTTATACTCGATTAGGGGATATGCTATACTCGATCAGGGGGCTTTGTTATACTGGACCAGGGGAATTTGTTATATTCGATCAGGGGACTTTGTTATACTCGATCAGGGAACTTTGTTATTCACGTCCAGGGGGCTTCGTTATACTCGATCAGGGGACTTTGTTATACACGATCAGGGGACTTTGTCTTACTCGATCATGGCCCTTTGTTATACTCGACCATGGGACTTTGTTATAATCGATCAGGGGACTTTGTTATGCTGGGCCTGGGGACTTTTTTTACACTCGATCAGGGGACTTTTTTATACTGGACCAGGGGACTTTTTTATACTCGATCAGGGGCTTTGTTATACTCGATCAGGGGACTTTTTTTATACTCGATCAGGGGACTTTGTTATACTCGATCAGGGGCCTTTGTTATACTCGATTAGAAAACTTTGTTATACTCGACCAGGATACTTCGTTGTACTCGATCAGGGGACTTTGTTATACTCCACCAGGGACTTTGTTATACTCGATCAGGCGATATGTTATACTCGATCAGGGGACTTTGTTATACTCGACGAGAAGACTTTGTTATACTCGATCAGGGGACTTTGTTATACTCGATCAGGCGATATGTTATACTCGATCAGGGACTTTGTTATACTCGACGAAGACTTTGTTATACTCGATCAGGGGACTTTGTTATACTCGATCAGGGGACTTTGTTATACTCGAGAGCAGGGGGCTTTGTTATACTCGATCAAGGACTTTGTTATACTCGATCAGGAGGCTTTGTTGTACTCGATCTGGGGACTTTGCTATACTAGACTAGGGGACTTTGTTATACTCGATCAGGGGACCTTGTTATAATCGACCAGGGGACTTTTTTATACTTGACCAATGGACTCTGTTATACTCAATGAGGGGCCTTTGTTATACTCGATCAGGCGACTTTGTTATACTCGACCAGGGGACTTTGGTATACGCGATCAGGGGACTTTTTTGTACTCGACCAGAGGACTTTGTTTTACTCAAACAGGGAACTTTGTTATACACGATCAGGAGACTTTGTTATACTCGATTAGGGGCCTTTGTTATACTCGATGAGGGGACTTTCTTATACTCGACCAGGGAATTTGCTATACTCGACCAGGGGACTTTGTTATATTCGATCAGGGGACTTTGTTAAACTCGACCAGGAGACTTTTTTTATACTTGAGAAGGGGATTTTGTCATACTCGACCTGAGGGCTTTGTTACACTCGATCGGGGGACTATGTAATACTCGAACAGTGGACTTTCCTATATTTGACAAATGGACTTTGCTATACTCGATGAAGGGCCTTTGTAATACTCGATTAGGGGACTTTGTTATACTCGACCAGGGGACTTTGTTATACTCGATCAGGGGACTTTGTTATACTCGACCAGAGGACTTTGTTATACTAAATCAGGGGACTTTGTTATACTCGATCAGGGACTTTGTTATACTCGACCGGAGGACTTTGTTATACTTGATCAGGGGATATGTTATACTCTATGAGGGGACTTTGTTATACTCACCCAGGGGACTTTGTTATACTCGATGAGGGGGCTTTGTTATACTTGACCAGGGGACTTTGCTATACCCGACAAGGGGACTTTGTTATATTCGATCAGGGGACTTTGTTAAACTCGAGCAGGAGACTTTTTTATACTTGATCAGGAAACTTTGTCA
>NW_024716590.1:0-9501 GCF_018991925.1 Homarus americanus | reverse complement strand
AGGACTTTGTTATACTCGATCAGAGGCCTTTGTTATACTCGACCAGGGGCCTTTGTTATGCTCAATAAAGGGACTTTCTTATATGCGATCAGGGGACTTTGTTATTCTCGATCCGGGGCCTTGGTTATACTCGACCAGAGGACTTTGTTATACTCGACCAGGGGACTTTGTTATACTTGATCAGGGGAATTTGTTATACTCGACCAGGGGACTTTGTTATGCTCGACCAGGGCCTTTGTTATGCTCGATAAGGGGACTTTGTTATACTCGATTAGGGGGGGCTTTGTTTTCCTCGATCAGGGGACTTTGTTATACTCCATCAGGGTCTTTGTTATTCTCCATTAGGGGTCTTTGTTATACTCGACCAGGGGACTTTGTTATTTTCGATCAGGGGACTTTGTTATACTTGATCAGGGGACTTTGTATTATTCGGTCAGGGGGGCTTTCTTATGCTCCACCAGGTAACTTTGATATACACGGTCAGGGGATGTGTTATACTCGATCAGGGGACTTTGTTATACTCAGTCAGGAGGCTTTGTTATACTCAACCCGTGGCCTTTGTTATACTCGATCAGGGGAATTTGGTATACTCGATCAGAGGACTTTGTTATACTCGATCAGGGGCTTTGTTATACTCAACCAGGGGACTTTGTTATACTCGATCAGGTGACTTTGTTATACTCGACCAGGGGTCTTTGTTATGCTCGATCAGAGGACTTTGTTATACTCGATCAGGGGACTTTGTTATACTCGATTAGGGGGGGGCTTTGTTTTCCTCGATCAGGGGACTTTGTTATACTCCATCAGGGTCTTTGTTATTCTGCATTAGGGGCCTTTGTTATACTCGACCAGGGGACTTTGTTATTTTCGATCAGGGGACTTTGTTATACTTGATTAGGGGACTTTGTATTATTCGGTCAGGGTGGCTTTGTTATGCTCGACCAGGGGCCTTTGTTATGCTCGATAAGGGGACTTTGTTATATGCGATCAGGGGACTTTGTTATTCTCGATCAGGGGCCTTGGTTATACTCGACCAGGGGACTTTGTTATACTCGAGCAGGGGACTTTGTTATACTTGATCAGGGGAATTTGTTATACTCGACCAGGGGACTTTGTTATGCTCGATAAGGGGACTTTGTTATACTCGATCAGGGGCCTTTGTTATACTCGATCAAGGGCCTTTGTCATAATCGATCAGGGGACTTTGTTATAATTGATCAGGGGAATTTGTTATACTCGACCAGGGGACTTTGTTATACTTGATCATGGGATTTTGTTATACTCGACCAAGGGACTTTGTTATACTCGATCAGGGGACATTACTATACTCGACAAGGGAACTTTTTTATACACGATTAAGGGATATGTTATACTCGATCAGAGTATGTGTTATACTCGATCAGGGGACTTTGTTATACTCAGTCAGGAGGCTTTGTTATACTCAACCGGGGTCCTTTGTTATACTCGATCAGGGGAATTTGTTATACTCGATCAGGGGACTTTGTTATACACGATCAGGGGGCTTTGTTATACTAAACTAGGGGACTTTGTTATACTCGATTATGTGGTTTTGTTATACTCAACCAGGGGTCTTTGTTATGCTCGATCAGGGGACTTTGTTATCCTCGATCAGGGGCCTTTGTTATACTATATCAAGGGCTTTTGTTATACACGAACCAGGGGAATTTGTTATACTGGATCATGAGACCTTGTTATACTCGATCAGGGGACATTGTTATACTCGATGAGGGGGCTTTGTTATACTCGACCATGGTGCTTTGTTGTTCTCGACCAGTGGACTTTGTTATACTCGATCAGGGGACTTTGTTATACTCGATCAGGGGCCTTTGTTATACTCGATCATGGGCCTTTGATTTACTCTACCAGGGGACTTTGTTATACTCGATCAGGGGAATTTGTTATACTCGACCAGGGGACTTTGATATACTCGATCAGGGGAATTTGTTATACTCGACCAGGGGACTTTGTTATTCACGACCAGGGAACTTTGCTTTACTCGATCAGAGGACTTTGTTATACTCGATCGGGGGACTTTGTTTTACTCGATCAGGGGGCTTTGTTATACTCGATTAAGGGACTCTGTTATACTTGACCAGGGGACTTTGTTTTACTCGATGAGGCAACTGTTTTCTATTCGATCAAGGTGGGGACTTTGGTTATACCTTTATTAGCGTGAATTTATTATACCGCATCAAGCGGGCCTTTGTTATACTCGATCAGGGGACTTTGTTATACTCGATCAGGGGCCTTTGTTATACTCGACCAGGGGTCTTTGTTATGCTCGATCAGGGGACTTTGTTATACTCGATCAGGGGACTTTGTTATACTCGATTAGGGGGGCTTTGTTTTCCTCGATCAGGGGACTTTGTTTTACTCCATCAGGGTCTTTGTTATTCTACATTAGGGGCCTTTGGTATACTCGACCAGGGGACTTTGTTATTTTCGATCAGGGGACTTTGTTATACTTGATCAGGGGACTTTGTATTATTCGGTCAGGGAGGCTTTGTTATGCTCGACCAGGGGCCTTTGTTATGCTCGATAAGGGGACTTTGTTATATGCGATCAGGGGACTTTGTTATTCTCGATGAGGGGCCTTATTTATACTCGACCAGGGGACTTTGTTATACTCGACCAGGGGACTTTGTTAAACTTGATCAGGGGAATTTGTTATACTCGACCAAGGGACTTTGTTATGCTCGATAAGGGGACTTTGTTATACTCGATCAGGGGCCTTTGTTATACTCGATCAAGAGCCTTTGTCATAATCGATCAGGGGACTTTATTATACTTGATCAGGGGAATTTGTTATACTCGACCAGGGGACTTTGTTATACTTGATCAGGGGAATTTGTTATACTCGACCAAGGGACTTTGTTATACTCGATCAGGGGACATTACTATACTCGACAAGGGAACTTATTTATACACGATCAGGGGATATGTTATACTCGATCAGGGGATGTGTTATACTCGATCAGGGGACTTTGTTATACTCAGTCAGGAGGCTTTGTTATACTCAACCGGGGTCCTTTGTTATACTCGATCAGGGGAATTTGTTATACTCGATCAGGGGACTTTGTTATACACGAAGAGGGGGCTTTGTTATACTAAACCAGGGGGCTTTGTTATACTCGATTAGGTGGTTTTGTTATACTCAACCAGGGGTCTTTGTTATGCTCGATCAGGGGACTTTGTTATCCTCGATCAGGGACCTTTGTTATACTATATCAGGGGCTTTTGTTGTACTCGAACCAGGGGAATTTGTTATACTCGATCATGAGACCTTCTTATACTCGATCAGGGGACATTGTTATACGCGATGAGTTGGCTTTGTTATACTCGACCATGGTGCTTTGTTGTTCTCGACCAGTGGACTTTGTTATACTCGATAAGGGGACTTTGTTATACTCGATCAGGGGACTTTGTTGCACTCGATCAGGGGCCTTTGTTATACTCGATCATGGGCCTTTGTTATACTCTACCAGGGGACGTTGTTATACTCGATCAGGGGAATTTGTTATACTCGACCAGGGGACTTTGATATACTCGATCAGGGGAATTTGTTATACTCGACCAGGGGACTTTGTTATTCACGACCAGGGAACTTTGTTTTACTCGATCAGAGGACTTTGTTATACTCGATCGGGGGACTTTGATTTACTCGATCAGGGGGCTTTGTTATACTCGATCAAGGGACTCTGTTATACTCAACCAGGGGACTTTGTTTTACTCGATGAGGCAACTGTTTTCTATTCGATCAGGGGACTTTGTTATACTCGATTAGGGGCATTTATTATACTCGATCAAGTGACTTTGTTATACTCGATCAGAGGACTTTGTTATACTCGAATAGGGGACTTTGTTATACTTGAGCAGGGGACTTTGTTATACTCGATGAGGGGGCTTTATTATGCTCGATAAGGGGACTTTGTTATACTCGATGAGGGTCCTTTGTTATACTCGATGAGGGGACATTACTATACTCGACCAGGTAAATTTGTTATACACGATCAGGGGATATGTTTTACTCGATCAGGGAATGTGTTATACTCGATCAGGGGACTTTACTATACTCGATCAGGATGCTTTGTTATACTCAACCGGGGGCCTTTGTTATACTCGACCAGGGGACTTTGTTATACTCGATAATGGGACTTTGTTATACTCGAGCAGGGGACTTTGTTATACTCGACCAGGGGTTTTTGTTATGCTCGATAAGGGGACTTTGTTATACTCGATGTGGGTCCTTTGTTATACTCGATGAGGGGGGCTTTTGTTTTCTCGATCAGGGGACTTTTGTTTTACTCCATCAGGTCTTTGTTATTCTACATTAGGGCCTTGTAAGTACTCTCGACCTCAGGGACTTTTTTGTTATTTTCGATCAGGGGATTCTTGTTATACTTGATCAGGGGACTTTTGTATTATTCGTAATAGGAGGCTTTGTTATGCTCGACGAGGGGCCTTTTTGTTATGCCCCATGGGGTGTACCTCGTTATATGCATCGACTTTGTTATTCTCGATGAGGGGCCTTATTTATACTCGGACCAGGGGACTTTGTTATACTCGACCAGGGACTTTTGTTAAACCGGATCAGGAATTTGTTATACCGACCAAGGACTTTGTTATGCTCGATAAGGGGACTTTGTTATACTCGATCAGGGGCCTTTGTTATACTCGATCAAGGGCCTTTGTCATAATCGATCAGGGGACTTTGTTATACTTGATGAGGGGAATTTGTTATACTCGACCAGGGGACTTTGTTATACTTGATCAGGGGAATTTGTTATACTCGACCAAGGGACTTTGTTATACTCGATCAGGGGACATTACTATACTCGACAAGGGAACTTTTTTATACACGGTCAGGGGATATGTTATACTCGATCAGGGGATGTGTCATACTCAGTCAGGGGACTTTGTTATACTCAGTCAGGAGGCTTTGTTATACTCAACCGGGGTCCTTTGTTATACTCGATCAGGGGAATTTGTTATACTTGATCAGGGGACTTTGTTATACACGATCAGGGGGCTTTGTTATACTGAACCAGGGGACTTTATTATACTCGATTAGGTGGTTTTGTTATACTCAACCAGGTGTCTTTTTTATGCTCGATCAGGGGACTTTGTTATCCTCGATCAGGGGCCTTTGTTATACTATATCAGGGGCTTTTGTTATACTCGAACCAGGGGAATTTGTTATACTCGATCATGAGACCTTGTTATACTCGATCAGGGGACTTTGTTATACGCGATGAGGGGGCTTTGTTATACTCGACCATGGTGCTTTGTTTTCTCGACCAGTGGACTTTGTTATACTCGATAAGGGGACTTTGTTAGACTCGATCAGGGGACTTTGTTATACTCGATCAGGGACCTTTGTTATACTCGATCATGGGCCTTTGATATACTCTACCAGGGGACTTTGTTATTCTCGATCAGGGAAATTTGTTATACTCGACCAGGGGACTTTGATATACTCGATCAGGGTAATTTGTTATACTCGACCGGGGGACTTTGTTATTCACGACCAGGGAACTTTGTTTGACTCGATCAGGGGGCTTTGTTATACTCGATCAAGGGACTATGTTATACTCGACCAGGGGACTTTGTTTTACTCGAACAGGCAACTGTTTTCTATTCGATCAGGGGACTTTGTTATACTCGATTAGGGGCATTTATTATACTCGATCTAGGGCCTTTGTTATACTCGATCAGAGGACTTTGTTATACTCGATTAGGGGACTTTGTTATACTTGAGCAGGGGACTTTGTTATACTCGATGAGGGGGCTTTATTATACTCGATCAGGGGACATTACTATACTCGACCAGGTAAATTTGTTATACACGATCAGGGGATATGTTTTACTCGATCAGGGAATGTGTTATACTCGATCAGGGGACTTTGCTATACTCGATCAGGATGCTTTGTTATACTCAACCGGGGGCCTTTGTTATACTCGACCAGGGGACTTTGTTATACCCGATAAGGGGACTTTGTTATACTCGATCAGGGGACTTTGTTATACTCGACCAGGGGCCTTTGTTATGCTCGATAAGGGGACTTTGTTATACTCGATGAGGGTCCTTTGTTATACTCGATGAGGGGATATTACTATACTCGACCAGGGAACTTTGTTATACACGATCAGGGGATATGTTATACTCGATCAGGGGATGTGTTATACTCGATCAGGGGTCTTTGTTATACTCAGTCAGGAGGCTTTATTATACTCAACCGGGAGCCTTTGTTATACTCGACCAGGGAACTTTGATATATTCGATCAGAGGACTTTTTTATTCTCGATCAGGGGCCTTGATTATACTCGACCAGGGGACTTTATATACTCGACCAGGGGACTTTGTTATACTCGACCAGGGGACTTTGTTATACTCGATCAGGGGAATTTGTAATAATCGATCAAGGGCCTTTGTCATAATCGATCAGGGGACTTTGTTATACTCAATCATGGGCCATTGTTATACTCATCCATGGGACTTTGTTATACTCGATAAGAGGAATTTGTTATACTCGACCAGGGGACTTTGTTATACTCGACCATTGGACTTTGTTTTATTCAATCAGAGGACTTTGTTATACTCGATCGGGGGGACTTTGTTTTACTTGATCAGGGGGCTTTGTTAAACTCGATCAAGGGACTTTGTTAAACTCGATTAGGGGCCTTTATTATACTCGATCAAGGGCCTTTGTTATACCCGATCAGTGGACTTTGTTATACTCGATCAGAGGACTTTGGTATACTCGATCAGGGGACTTTTTTATACTCAAACAGGGGACTTTGTTATACTCGATCAGGGGGCTTTGTTATACTCGATTAGGGGATATTACTATACTCGACCAGGGAACTTTGTTATACACGATCAGGAGATATGTTATACTCTATCAGGGGATGTGTTATACTCGATCAGGGGACTTTGTTATACTCGATCAGGAGGCTTTGTTACACTCAACCGGGGGCCTTTGTTTTACTCGATCAGGGGCCTTTGTTTTACTCGATCAAGGGACTTTGTTATACTCGATCAAGGGACTTTGGTATACTCGATCATGGGGCTTTGTTTTCCTCGATCAGGGGACTTTGTTATACTCCATCAGGGACATTGTTATCCTCCATCAGGGGCCTTTGTTATACTCGACCAGGGCTCTTTGTTATACTCGATCAGGGGACTTTGTTATACTTGAAACAGGACTTTGTAATATTCGATCAGGGGGGCTTTGTTATACTCGATCAGGGGACTTTGTTATACTCGACCAGGGGACTTTGTTATACTCGATCAGGGGGCTTTGATATACTCGATCAGGGGACTTTGTTATACTCGACCAGGATCCTTTGTTATGGTCGACCAGTGGCCTTTGTTATACTCGATCAGGGGGCTTTGTTATATTCGATTAGGTGACTTTGTTATACTCGATGAGGGGCATTTGTTATATTCGATCAAGGGCCTTTGCTATACTCGATCAGGGGACTTTGTTAGACTCGATTAGGGGTCTTTGTTATAATCGATCAGGGGAATTTGCTACACTCGATTAGGGGGATTTGTTATACTATATCAGGGGCTTTTGTTATAATCGAACCAGGGGAATTTGGTATACGCGATTAAGAGAATTTGGTATAGTCGATCAGGGCCTTTATTATACTCGACCAGGGGGTTTTGATATACTCGATTAGGGGACTTTGTTATACTCGGTCAGGGAGCTTTATTATACTCGATCAGGAGACTTTGTTATACTCAATAAGGGGACTTTGTTATACTCGATCAGGGGGCTTTGTTTTGATCGATCAGGGGACTTTGTTTACTCCATCAGGGTCTTTGTTATACTCCATTAGGGGCATTTGTTATACTCGAATAGGGGTCTTTGTTATACTCGATCAGGGGACTTTGTTATACTTGATCAGGGGACTTTGTAATATTCGATGAGGGGGGCTTTGTTATACTCAACCAGGGTCCTTTGTTATGCTCGATAAGGGGACTTTGCTATACTCGATCAGGGGCCTTTGTTATACTCGATCAGGGGACATTACTATACTCGACCAGGAAACTTTGTTATACACGATCAAGGGATATGTTATACTCGATCAGGGGATGTGTTATACTCGATCAGGGGACTTTGTTATTCTCGATTAGGTGGCTTTCTTATACTCAACCGGGGGCCTTTGTTATTCTCGATTAGGGGACTTTGTTATACACGATCAGGGGACTTTGTAATACTCGATCAAGGGGGCTTTGTTATACTCAACCAGGAAAACTTTGTTATACTTGATAAGGTGGCTTTCTTATTCTCGACCAGGGGCCTTTGTTATGCTCGATAAGGGGACTTTGTTATTCTCGATGAGGGGCCTTTGTTATACTCGATCGTGGGCCTTTGCTATACTCTACCAGGGTACTTTGTTATTCTCGATCAGGGAAATTTGTTATACTCGACCAGGGGACTTTGATATACTCGATCAGGGGAATTTGTTATAATCGACCAGGGGACTTTGTTATTCACGACCAGGGAACTTTGTTTTACTCGATCAGAGGACTTTGTTATACTCGATCGGGGGACTTTGTTTTACTCGATCAGGGGGCTTTGTTATACTCGATTAAGGGACTCTGTTATACTTGACAAGGGGACTTTGTTTTACTCGATGAGGCAACTGTTTTCTATCCGATCAGGGGACTTTGTTATACTCGATTAGGGGTATTTATTATACTCGATCAAGGGCCTTTGTTATAATCGATCAGAGGACTTTGTTATACTCGATTAGGGGACTTTGTTATACTTGATCAGGGGACTTTGTATTATTCGGTCAGGGGTGCTTTGTTATGCTCGACCAGGGGCCTTTGTTATGCTCGATAAGGGGACTTTGTTATATGCGATCAGGGGACTTTGTTATTCTCGATGAGGGGCCTTGGTTATACTCGACCAGGCGACTTTGTTATACTCGACCAGGGGACTTTTTTATACTTGATCAGGGGAATTTGTTATACTCGACCAGGGGACTTTGTTATGCTCGATAAGGGGACTTTGTTATACTTTGTATAATAATGGCCCTGGTCGACTATACCAAATTCTCATGATCGAGTATACCAAATTCCCCTGGTTCGATTATAACAAAAGCCCCTGATATAGAATAACAAATTCCCCTAATCGAGTGTAGCAAAGTCCCCTGATCGATTATAACAAAGACCCCTAATCGAGTCTAACAAAGTCCCCTGATCGAGTATAGCAAAGGCCCTTGATCGAATATAACAAATGCCCCTCATCGAGTATAACAAAGTCACCTAATCGAATATAACAAAGCTCCCTGATCGAGTATAACAAAGGCCACTGGTCGACCATAACAAAGGACCCTGGTCGAGTATAACAAAGTCCCCTGATCGAGTATATCAAAGCCCCCTGATCGAGTATAACAAAGTCCCCTGGTCGAGTATAACAAAGTCCCTTGATCGAGTATAACAAAGCCCCCCTGATCGAATAT
>NW_024716589.1:0-7832 GCF_018991925.1 Homarus americanus | reverse complement strand
CACCCCGGTCATAGCACTGAAGGGGTGCTCGGCCCTCACACCCCGGCTAATGGCACTGAAGCGGTGCCCGTCCGTCACACCCCTGGCCATGGCACTGAAGGTATGCCCGGCCCTCACAGACCTGGTTATAGACCTAAACGGGTGGCCGACCCTCACACCTCGGGTCATGGGGCTGAAGGGGTGCCCGGCCCTCACACGCCGACTCATGGCACGGAAGGGGTTCCCGGCCCTCACGCCCCGGGTCATGGCACTGAAGCGGTGCCCGGCCGTCACACCCCGGGTCCTGTCACTGAAAGGGTGCATGGCCCTCACTCCCCGGGTGATAGCACTGAAGGTATGCCCGGCCCTCACAGACCTGGTTATAGACCTAAACGGGTGGCCGACCCTCACACCTCGGGTCATGGGGCTGAAGGGGTGCCCGGCCCTCACACCCCGGGTCATGGGAGTGAAGGGTGCCTGCCCTCACACCCCGGGTCATGGCACTGAAGGAGTGACCGGCCCTCACACCCCGGGTCATAGCACTGAAAGGGTGCCCGGCCCACACACCCCGGGTAATGTCATTGAAGGGTTTCCCGACCCTCACACCCCGGGTCATGTCAGTGAAAATGTGCCCGGCCCTCACACCCCGGGTCACAGCACTGAAGGGGTGCTCGGCCCTCACACCCCGGGTCATAGCACTGAAGGGGTGCTCGGCCCTCACATCCCGGCTAATGGCACTGAAGGGGTGCCCGGCACTGACGCCCCGGGTCATGTCACTGAAGGGGTGCCCGGCCCTCTCACCCCGGGTCATGGCACTGAAGCGGTGCCCGTCCGTCACACCCCTGGCCATGGCACTGAAGGTATGCCCGGCCCTCACAGACCTGGTTATAGACCTAAACGGGTGGCCGACCCTCACACCTCGGGTCATGGGGCTGAAGGGGTGCCCGGCCCTCACACCCCGATTCATGGCACTGAAAGGGTGCCCGGCCCTCACACGCCGACTCATGGCACTGAAGGGGTTCCCGGCCCTCACACCCCGGGTCATGGCACTGAAGCGGTGCCCGGCCGTCACACCCCGGGCCATGGTGCTGGAGGGGTGCCCGGTCCTCACACCCTGGGCTATGGTGCTGGAGGGGTGCCCGGCCCTCACATACCGGGTCATTGAGCAGAAGGGGTGCCCGGACATCACACCCCGATTCATGGCACAGAAATCGAGCCCGGCCCTCAAACCCCGGGTCATGGTGCTGAAGGGGTGCACGGCCCTCACACCCCGATTCATGGCACTGAAGGGGTGCCCGGCCCTCACACCCCGGGTCATGTGAAGGGGTGCCCGGCCCTCACACCCCGGTTCACAGCACTGTAGGGTTGCCCGGCCTTCACACCCCATTTCATGGCACTGAAATAGTGCCCGGCACTCACACCCCGGGTCATGTAAGTGAAGGGGTGCACGGCCCTCACACCCCGGGTCATGGACCTAAATGAGTGCCCGGCCCTCACTACCCGGGTCATGGGGTTGAAGCGGTTCCCGGTCCTCACACCACGGTCATGGAGCTGAAGAGCTCCCCGCCCATCACACCCTGATTCATGGCACTGAAAGGGTGACCGGCCCTCACACCCGTGTCATGTGAAGGGGTGCGCGGCCCTCACACCCCGGCTCATGGCACTGAAGGGGGGCCCTGCCCTGACACCTCAGGTCATGTCACTGAAGGGGTGCCAGGCCCTCACGACCCGGGTCATGGCACTGAAGCGGTACCCGGCCGTCACACCGCTAGCCATGGCACTGAAGGTATGCACGGCCCTCACACCACGGGTCATGGGGCTGAAGGGGTTCCCGGCCCTCACACCCTGGGTCATGGGGCTGAAGGGGTGCCCAGCCCTCACACCCCGGGTCATGGCACTGGAAGGAGTGACTGGCCCTCACACCCGTGGCCATGGCACATTCAGGCTTGCACGGCCTCACACCCCGGGTCATGTACCTAAAGGGGTGCCCGGCCCTCACATACCGGGTCATGGAGCAGATGGGGTACCCGGACATCACACCCCGATTCATGGCACTGAAAGGGTGCCCGGCCCTCACACCCCGTGTCATGTGAAGGGGTGCCCGGCCCTCACACCCCGGTTCATAGCTCTGTAGGGGTGTCCGGCCCTCACACCTCGTTTCATGTCACTGAAGGGGTGCTCGGCCCTCACACCCGGGGTCATGGCACTGAAGCGGTGCACGGCCGTCACACCCCTGGCCATGGCACTGAAGGTGTTCCCCGCCCTCACACCCGTGGTCATAGACCTAAACGAGTGCCCGGCCCTCACACCCCTGGTCATAGACCTAAACGAGTGCCTGGCCCTCACACCCCAGGTCATGGGACTGAAGGGGTGCCCGGCCCTCACACCCCGGGTCATGGCACTGAAGGAGTGACCGGCCCTCACACCCCGGGTCATAGCACTGAAAGGGTGCCCGGCCCACAAACCCCGGGTCATGTCATTGAAGGGGTGACCGGCCCTCACACCCCGGGTCATGTCAATGAAATTGTGCCCGGCCCTCACACCCCGGGTCATAGCACTGAAAGGGTGTTCGGCCCTCATTCCCCAGGTCATGGTGCTGGAGGGGTGGCCGGCCCTCACACCCGGATTCATGTCACTGAAATCGAGCCCGGCCCACACACCCCGGGTCATGGTGCTGAAGGGGTGCACGGCCCTCACACCCTGATTCATGGCATTGAAGGGGTGCCCGGCCCTCAAACCCCGGTTCACAGCACTGTAGGGTTGCCCGGCCTTCACACCCAATTTCATGGCACTGAAATAGTGCCCGGCACTCACACCCCGGGTCATGTCACTGAAGGGGTGCACGGCCCTCACACCCCGGGTCATGGACCTAAAGGGGTGCCCGGCCCTCACTACCCGGGTCATGGGGTTGAAGCGGTTTCCGGTCCTCACACCACGGGTCATGGAGCTGAAGGGCTGCCCGGCCATCAAACCCCGATTCATGGCACTGAAAGGGTGCCCGTCCCTCACACCCGTGTCATGTGAAGGGGTGCGCGGCCCTCACACTCCGGTTCATGGCTCTGTAGGGGTGCCCGGCCCTCACACCCCGTTTCATGGCACTAGAGGGGTGCCCGGCCCTCACACCCCGGCTAATGGCACTGAAGGGGTGCCCGGCACTGACGCCCCGGGTCATGTCACTGAAGGGGTGCCGGCCCTCACACCCCGGGTCATGGCACTGAAGGACTGACCGGCCCTCAGACCCCGGGTCATAGCACTGAAAGGGTGCCCGGCCCACACACCCCGGGTCATGTCATTGAAGGGGTGCCCGGCCCTCACACCCCGGGTCATGTCAGTGAAAATGTGCCCGGCCCTCACACCCCGGGTTATGGCACTGAAGGAGTGCTCGGCCCTCATACCCCAGGTCATGGTGCTGGAGGGGTGCCCGGCCCTCTCACCCCGATTCATGGCACTGAAATCGAGCCCGGCCCTCAAACCCCGGGTCATGGTGCTGAAGGGGTGCCCGGCCCTCACACCCCGATTCATGGCACTGAAGGGGTGCGCGGCCCTCACAACCCGGGTCATGTGAAAGGGTGCCCGGCCCTCACACCCCGGTTCACAGCACTGTAGGGTTGCCCGGCCTTCACACCCCATTTCATGGCACTGAAATAGTGCCCGGCACTCACACCCCGGGTCATGTCACTAAAGGGGTGCACGGCCCTCACACCCCGGGTCATGGACCTAAAGGGGTGCCCGGCCGTCACTAACCGGGTCATGGGGTTGAACCGGTTCCCGGTCCTCACATCACAGGTCATGGAGCTGAAGGGCTGCCCGGCCATCACACCCCGATTCATGGCACTGAAAGGGTGCCCGGCCCTCACACCCGTGTCATGTGAAAGGGTGCGCGGCCCTCACACCCCGGTTCATAGCTCTGTAGGGGTCCCCGGCCCTAACACCCCTTTTCATGGTACTAGAGGGGTGCCCGGCCCTCACACCCCGGCTCATGGCACTGAAGGGGGGCCCTGTCCTGACACCTCGGGTCATGTCACTGAAAAGGAGTGCCCGGCCCTCCCCTGACCCAGGTGCTGAGGCGGTGTCAAACATTCACCTATCCCATAGCACTGAAGGTAACTCTGCAGCCCTCACACCACAGTTATATGGGGCTGAAGGGGTTCCCAGCCCTCACACCCCCAGGTCATGGGGAATGAAGGGGTGCCCAGCCCACCTCCACACCCCGGGTCACTTGGCACTGAGTGCCCAGCCCCACACACCCAGTGTCATGTCATTGAAATAGTGGCAGCCCTCACACCCAGGTCATATCACTGAAAAAGGGTGCCGGCCCTCACTCCCGGGTAATGCTTGCCCTGAAGGGGTGCCAGCCCTCATACCCCAGGTCATGGTGCTGGAGGGTGCCCAGCCCTCACACCCCGAATCCTGCTTGCCAATCAGGCCAGCCCTCTCACCCCGGGTCATGGCACTGAAGCGGTGCCCGTCCGCCACACTCCCTGGCCATGGCACTGAAGGTATGCCCGGCCCTCACAGACCTGGTTATAGACCTAAACGGGTGGCCGACCCTCACACCTCGGGTCATGGGGCTGAAGGGGTGCCCGGCCCTCACACCCCGATTCATGGCACTGAAAGGGTGCACGGCCCTCACACGCCGACTCATGGCACTGAAGGGGTTCCCGACCCTCACTCCCCGGGTCATGGCACTGAAGCGGTGCCAGGCCGTCACACCCCGTGCCATGGTGTTGGAGGGGTGCCCGGTCCTCACAACCTGGGCTATGGTGCTGGAGGGGTGCCCTGCCCTCACATACCGGGTCATGGAGCAGAAGGGGTGCCCGGACATCACACCCCGATTCATGGCACTGAAATCGAGCCCGGCCCTCAAACCCCGGGTCATGGTGCTGAAGGGGTGCCCGGCCCTCACACCCCGATTCATGGCACTGAAGGGGTGCCCGGCCCTCACACCCCGGGTCATGTGAAGGGGTGCCCTGCCCTCACACCCCGGTTCACAGCACTGTAGAGTTACCAGGCCTTCACACCCCATTTCATGGCACTGAAATAGTGCCCGGCACTCACACCCCGGGTCATGTCACTGAAGGAGTGCACGGCCCTCACACCCCGGGTCATGGACCTAAATGGGTGCCCGGCCCTCACTACCCGGGTCATGGGGTTGAAGCGGTTCCCGGTCCTCACACCACGGGTCATGGAGCTGAAGGGCTGCCCGGCCATCACACCCCGATTTATGGCACTGAAAGGGTGCCCGGCCCTCACACCCGTGTCATGTGAAGGGGTGCGCGGCCTCACACCCCGGTTCATAGCTCTGTAGGGGTCCCCGGCCCTAACACCCCTTTTCATGGCACTAGAGGGGTGCCCGGCCCTCACACCCCGGCTCATGGCACTGAAGGGGGGCCCTGCCCTGACACCTCGGGTCATGTCACTGAAGGGGTGCCCGGCCCTCACACCCCGGGTCATGGCACTGAAGCGGTGCCCGGCCGTCACACCCCTGGCCATAGCACTGAAGGTATGCACGGCCCTCACACCCCGGGTCATGGGGCTGAAGGGGTGCTCAGCCCTCACACCTCGGGTCATGGCACTGAAGGAGTGACTGGCCCGCACACCCCGGGTCATGGCACTGAAAGGGTGCCCGGCCCACACACCCAGTGTCATGTCATTGAAGTGGTGCCCGGCCCTCACACCCCGGGTCCTGTCACTGAAAGGGTGCCCGGCCCTCACTCCCAGAGTGATAGCACTGAAGGGGTGCCCGGCCCTCATGCAGATCATGGCACTGAAATCGACCCAGCCCTACAGCCACAGGTCACTTGCTTTGAAAGGTGCCCGGCCTCCCGTCTCGCCTGAAGGTGCCCGGCCCTCACACCCCGGTTCATAGCTCTGTAGGGGTGCCCGGCACTCACACCCCATTTCATGGCACTAAAGGGGTGCCCGGCCCTCACACCCCGGCTCATGGCACTGAAGGGGTGCCCGGCCCTCACACCTCGGGTCATGGCATTGAAGCGGTGCCCGGCTGTCACACCCCGGGCCATGGTGCTGGAGGGGTGTCCGGCCCTGACACCCCGGTTCTTGACACTGAAGGATGCCTGTCCCTTAGACACCGGGCCATGGTGCTGGAGGGGTGCCCGGCCCTCACATACCCCGTCATGGAGCTGAAGGGGTGCCCGGCCATCACACCCCGAATCATGGCACTGAACGGGTGCCCGGCCCTCACACCCTGGATCATGGCACTGAAAAGGTGCCCAGCCATCACACGCCGTGTCATGTGAAGGGGCGTCCGGCCCTCACACCACGGTTCATAGCTCTGTTGGGGTGCCAGGCCTTCACACACCGTTTCATGGCACTGAAGGGGTGCCCGGACCTCACACCCCGGCTAATGGCACTGAAGGGGTGCCTGGCACTGACGCCCCGGGTCATGTCACTGAAGGGGTGCTCGGCCCTCTCACCCCGGGTCATGGCACTGAAGCAGTGCCCGGCCGTCACACCCCTGGCCATGGCACTGAAGGTATGCCCGGCCCTCACAGACCTGGTTATAGACCTAAACGGGTGGTCGACCCTCACACCTCGGGTCATGGGGCTGAAGGGGTGCCCGGCCTTCACACCTCGGGTATGGCACTGAAGGTGTGACCGGGCCTCACACCCCGGGTCATGGCACTGAAAGGGTGCCCAGCCCACACACGCCGGGTCATGTCATTGAAGGGGTGCCTTGCCCTCACACCCCGGGTCATGGGACTGAAAGGGTGCCCGGCCCACACACCCCGGGTCATGTCATTGAAGGGATGCCCTGCCCTCACACCCCGGGTCATGGGACTGAAAGGGTGCCCGGCCCACACACGCCGGGTCATGTCATTGAAGGGGTGCCTTGCCCTCACACCCCGGGTCATGGGACTGAAAGGGTGCCCGGCCCACACACCCCGGGTCATGTCATTGAAGGGATGCCCGGCCCTCACACCCCGGGTCATGTCAGTGAAAATGTGCCCGGCCCTCACGCCCCGGGTCATAGCACTGAAGGGGTGCTTGGCCCTCATACCCCAGGTCATGGTGCTGGAGGGGTGCCCGGCACTCACCCCCCGAATTTATGGCACTGAAATCGAGCCCGGCCATCACACCCCGGGTCATGGTGCTGAAGGGGTGCCCGGCCCTCACACCCCCGATTCATGGCACTGAGCAGCCCGCCCCACACCTCCCCGGGTCATAGCACTGAAGGGTGCCCGCCCCACACCCCGGGTCATGTCATTGAAGGGGTGCCTGGCCCTGACACCCCGGTCATGTCACTGAAAGGGTGCCCAGCCCTCACACCCAAGGTCATAGCACTGAAGGGGTGCTCGACCCTCATACCCCAGGTCAAGGTGCTGGAGGGGTGACCGGCCCTCACACCCTTATTCATGGCACTGAAATCGAGGCCGGCCCTCACACCCCGTGTCTTGGCGCTGAAGGGGTGCCCGGCCCTCACACCCCGATTCATGGCACTGAAGGGGTGCCCGGCCCTCACACCCCGGTTCACAGCACTGTAGGGTTGCCCGGCCTTCACACCCCATTTCATGGCACTGAAATAGTGCCCGGCACTCACACCCCGGGTCATGTCACTGAAGGGGTGCACGGCGCTCACACCAAAGGGTCATGGACCTAAAGGGGTGCCCGGCCCACACTACCCGGGTCATGGGGTTGAAGCGGTTCCCGGTCCTCACACCACGGGTCATGGAGCTGAAGGGCTGCCCGGCCATCACACCCAGATTCATGGCACTAAAAGGGTGCCCGTCCCTCACACCTGTGTCATGTGAAGGGGTGCGCGGCCCTCACACCACGGTTCATAGTTCTGTAGGGGTGCCCGGCCCTCACACCCCGGCTCATGGCACTGAAGG
>NW_024716588.1:0-26128 GCF_018991925.1 Homarus americanus | reverse complement strand
CAGCAGGAACATCACCCAACATCATGCTGTGTGATGTTCACAGCATGAGCATCACCCAACATCATGCTGTGTGGTGTTCACAGCAGGAGCATCACCCAACATCATGCTGTGTGGTGTTCACAGCAGGAACATCACCCAACATCATGCTGTGTGGTGTTCACAGCAGGAACATCACCCAACATCACGCTGTGTGGTGTTCACAGCAGGAGCATCACCCATCATCATGCTGTGTGGTGTTCACAGCAGGAGCATCACCCAGCATCATGTTGTATGGTGTTCACAGCAGGAGCATCACCCAACATCATGCTGTGTGGTGTTCACAGCAGGCGCATCACCCAGCATCATGTTGTATGGTGTTCACAGCAGGAGCATCACCCATCATCATGCTGTGTGGTGTTCACAGCAGGAGCATCACTCAACATCATGCTGTGTAGGTTCACAGCAAGAGCATCACCCAACATCACGCTGTGTGGTGTTCACAGCAGGAGCATCACCCAACATCACGCTGTGTGGTGTTCACAGCAGGAGCATCACCCAACATCACGCTGTGTGGTGTTCACAGCAGGAGCATCACCCAACATCACGCTGTGTGGTGTTCACAGCAGGAGCACCACCCAACATCACGCTGTGTGGTGTTCACATCGTGTATCTCCTGTCGTCACATTTCTCCACCTTGGTCATATATTGTTACCAAAGTGAATATGTCTGATTAAAATTTAGAATTAAATTAATACCAATATGCGAAATACGATACATCCCAATGCTAAGCTGTTTAGCAGACGAATTGTATTTTACGCCATCATCAAAATTAAGTGTTGTGTGTGTGTGTGTGTGTGTGTGTGTGTGTGTGTGTGTGTGTGTGTGTGTGTGTAATAATAATAATAATAATTAACGGTTTATTCATAGAGTTGCAGCCGGTGGCTGAAAATATACAGACTTACATTTGATTTAGACACAATGATATAATATTCATTGAATACATTTACAGGGCTGCACAGTACATAAATCAGGAGTTGTTTATTATTTTAACAATAGATGGGATGGTGCTATTCTTATATCTATCGGTGCGGGCTCTTATGGGCTGAATTTTGTTGTAGTGGCTGACTGCGTGAGGTGGTTGGGGGGGTTGCCGGTGGCAGGAGGTGGCGATGACGAGGGTGGTGCATTAGTTCACTGCCAAACCATGCCAGTGCTTGGTGGTGGAGGTCACTGAGGGATGGTATTTCCAGGGTGGAGAGAGCGTTGTTGTAGCCAGAGTATTCTGCGCCGAGCATGATTCTGCAGGCCTTTTTCTGTACCTTCTCTAGCCGACGTTGTTGGGTGGAGTTGAGAGAAGACGACCAGGTTGGTGACGCATACGTTAGTTTGGGGAGAATAAAGGCGTTGTAGATAGTCCTCAGCTCTGGCGTCGGTGTCCCAAGAGACCTAAGTCGTCGTAGCATGTAGAGACGGTACAAGGCTGTCTTGACTGTGTTATTTACATGAGCCTTCCAGTCCAGTTTGCTGTCTATAGTTACCCCCAGTATTTTGGCAGACTGCACTAACTGGAGTGGATGGGCACCCACTGTGACTGCTGGAGTTTGCACTGGAGTGGTGGCGGTATTGATGTGCATGACTAAGGTTTTGGTGTGGTTGATGGTGACCTTGTTCTCTGTAGTCCATGCCTGTAAGCCTGTCCAGGGTGCCTTGTAGCAATGAGTAGTCTGGTGCGGTGTTGTTCACTGTAACCCCCACAGTGCAGTCATCCACGTACTTCCACCTCGATTATGCGGTTCAGTTCTGGTGCCCCTATTATAGAATGGATATAAATTCACTAGAGTCGGTGCAACGAAGAATGACAAAAATGATTCTGGGACTTAGAAACCTT
This sequence comes from Homarus americanus, assembly GCF_018991925.1. Classification (NCBI taxonomy): domain Eukaryota; kingdom Metazoa; phylum Arthropoda; class Malacostraca; order Decapoda; family Nephropidae; genus Homarus; species Homarus americanus. The sequence continues at coordinate 24,261 of NW_024716588.1, read as the reverse complement.
CCATATTAGGATAGGTTAAAGAAACTTAACTTGCATTCCCTAGAAAGACGAAGAGTGCGGGGAGATATGATAGAAGTATTTAAGTTGGTGAAAGGAATCAATAAAGGGGATATAGATAAAGTTCTTATAATATCCGAGCAGGATAGGACTCGGAGCAACGGATTCAAGTTGGATAAGTTTAGGTTTAGGGAGGAGATAGGAAGAAACTGTCTACAAATAGGGTGGTGGACGAGGAACAAGTTTAGCAACTTTGTAGTAAGTGGAACCTGGAAAGTTTCCCCAAAAAGGAGGCTAGATAGATTCATGGATGATAGAGAGTGGTAGTAACTCCTGACAGGAGCTGCTATGCACAGGCCAACCGGCCCATTGCAGACTCCTTATTTTCTTATGTTCTTATGTTCTTATGTTTCACCTGTGAGGAGTGTCCAATAGAGCGTCGTTGATCAGGATGAGGAAGCACATTGGTCCCATCTTGGTCCCCTGGGGAACACCGCAGGTGAGGTGTTGGAATGTGGAGACCGAACCCAGGTACCTCACTGCCTGACGACGCTCACTCAGGAAATCAGTGACCCATGAGACCAGGTTGGTGGGCAGCCCTAGTGCAATGGCCTTGCTGATAACAGTGCAGTGATCAACAAGGTCAAAGGCCTTCCTGAAGTCAACAAGGGCAACGGCCAGTGATGTCTTACGTTTCTGCAGGTTTTTGTGCAGAAAATCCAGAAAGCTCACTGAGCAGTGTGATGTAGAGGTGGTCCTCATATTGCCAAATTGCTGTGGATCAATTGACTGATAGATTCTAGCAAATGCCCACTCAAAAACAAAGTCTTCACAGAGTAGACTGGGTATGGGGGTAATGGCAACTGGCCTGAGGTCGTTAGGGAACTGTGGGGTGGTGACCTTGGGGATGGGGGTGACAAATGAGGTTTTCCATTCATTAGGGCATTTGCTTTGTCTGAGGGATGCATTAATAATAGAACAGAGGGGGGGGGGTGGCAAGTTCGACTGCAAAATCCTTGTATATTTTGATTGGGAGGTCAATTGGGGTCGTGGAGCGTTTGGATTTAAATTTCAGGAGTTTGTTGGCGATTTCAAATGGTTGAACACTTGGAGGGGGGGAGGGGGAAGGTAAGTAAGCCGTGAGGAGAGTGAGGTCAAGACTTGGTAAGGTATGACATATGGTGGCATAGTGGTTAATAATTATCTCAGCTGCCTCCTCACTAGGTAAATGTGAGATGAAAGGAAGTGTGGGAGACTGACGGTTGAGACCACAGAGATCTTTTACCTTGGAGTACCACTGACCGATGCCGACTTCCTTGAGGCCGTGCACTTTCCTGGGATAATAAGTTTTCTTGGCCGACTTGATTTCCCTGATGACTTGGCTAAGTAGACTTTTGTACAGGCGGTTGTTGGTGTAGTATGCCTTGTTGCATTGCTCAAAAAGTCTTTTTATGCGGGGCGTAATCCACGGGACATCATCGGGGTGGATCCTCAGTGTCTTGGCTGAAAAGAAGTGGTGGTAGGCTTTGGTGATAGTGTCCAGGTAATTATCCCACTTGTTCTGCACATCGTCTAACGTAATCACTTCAGTCCAGGGACACCGGGTTATCCATTGTCCGAAACGCCGCAAAGCAGAGTCAGGGGTGGGTCGGTAAGTCCTGGTGGCAACTGGCGATCGTGAGAAGGAGGGAGGAGGTGACCACAGTAGAGACATGTGGGGGCTGCGTCCCATGGGAGGCAGCGGTTGGGAGGGGGGGGAAGGTAGTGGTTACCGACATCAGTCATGATGAGGTGGCAGCCCCATGTGTGGGAAAGTTAACTATTTGTATAAGGTGGTGTTGTTGGGTGATGTCACTGATGTCTAACTCATTGAAGTCATCGCATATCATCAAAATGAAGTGTTGTGTGTGTGTGTGTGTGTAATAATAATAATAATTAACGATTTATTGAAAGAGCTTGGCAGCCAGAAGGCTGAAAATATACAGTTACATATTTGGGGAATGGGTTTCGAATTACAAATAATATACAAGTAACATAAGTGACACAAATAAGACATATAATAACTAGATGGGGAAAAGCTCAAACTACAGGGCATTTCAACATAGTGACAGTGTAAGGAGTAGTGTTTACCGGGAGTGAATACACCGGTTTATTAAAAGTTATTGATAATTTTTACAATGGTTGGGACTGGGCTGTTCTTATAGCGATCAGTTCGTGCACGTATGGGCTGGATGCGGTTGTGGTGTCGAACAGCAATTCTCGGACTAGGGATCTCAGGTGGTAGTAGGAACTGGTGTTGAGGATGGTGTAGAAGCTTCTTACCAAATTTGCAGATGAGGTCGTGGTGATGGTCAGTGAGAGTCGAAAGGGTCAGTGTGTTGAGCGCTTCTTGATATGTGGAGTAGGAAGGGGAGAGAATAATCTTGCATGCCCTCTTTTGCACTTTTTCTAGGTGTTTACGTTGTGTGGCATTTAGGAGGAAGACCAGGTGGGGGAGGCATAGGTGAGCTTGGGAAGTATGAATGTTGTGTAAACACTGAGGAGCTCGGGTGCAGGAACTCGGAGGGACTTGAGTCGGCGGAGGAGGTGGAGACGGAAACTGGAGGATTTGACAACTTCACTGACGTGTGGTTTCCAATTTAGTTTGTTGCCTATGGTGACGCTGAGGAGCTTCGTGGAATCTACAACATGGAGTGTGTTCGGACCTACCTAAAGTAATGGAAGGGGGTGGGACAATGTCGGAGGAGAAGTTGATGTGCATAACCATGGTCTTGGTATGGTTGATGGTGACGTGGTTGTCGGTGGCCCAGTTTTGGAGACTGTTCAATAAATCCTGAAGGGCGGTATAGTCAGGAGCAGAATTGTTGACGCTGATCCCAATGGTGGAGTCGTCGACATATTTCCAGCGAGCAGGGGTTTCTCTTAGGGACGCCACAGGTGAGTGACTGAAAGGTGGAGACAGCCCCTCGGAAGCATACAGCTTGGCGTCGGTCACAGAGGAAGTCTGTAAGCCATGGTATAAGACTTCTCCGAAGCCCGAGGTCAATAGCTTTGTTGATGATTAAATTGTGGTCGACTAGGTCGAAAGCTTTAGTGAAATCAATGAAGGCGACAGCTACAGACGTTTTTCGTTTCTCGAAATGGCGGTATATGTAATCGAGAAAGCTGACAAGAAAGTGAGTGGTGGAGGAAGTTTTCTTATTGCCAAATTGCTGAGGGTCTATGACTCCTGCAATATCAGCATAAGCCCAGTCAAACACAAAACTTTCACAGATTAGGCTGGGTATTGGGGTGATTGCAATAGGTCGTAGCTGATTTAAGGAATGTGGGCTGGTTGACTTGGGCACTGGTGATACATAAGAGGTCTTCCAGTCATCTGGGCATCTGGCTTGACTAAGAGAAGCATTGATGATGGAGCATAGGGGTTTAGCAAGCTCCGGGAGAACTCCTTGAAGGGTTTCATTGGTAAGTCAATGGGGGTGGTAGAGCGTTTTAATTTTAGTTTGTCCAGACGTTTTGCTACTTCAAATTCTTCTACTAAGTCAGTGGGAAGGGGGGCTGGTAGGTAAGCAGGAAGAGTGGTTGTGTCAAGCCGGGGGAGCGTCTGACATATAGTAGCGAAATGGTTATTTGATTGCTCAGCTGTGTCAACATTAGTGAGATGGCTAAGGAAGGGGAGGGGGTGTGTCTTATTGTTTAGTCCACAGAGTTCTTTAAGTTTACCATACCATTGACTGATGTTGGTCAGCTTCAGGTGTTGCAATTTGGTTGGGTAGTGGGACTTCTTTGCAGTGTGTATTTCGCGGATGACTCGGTTGCGAAGGGACCTGTAGCGGATGTGGTCATTGAGATAAAAGACTCTGTCTCTCTGTTGCATAAGTCTTTTGATCCGAGGTGTGATCCAGGGCAAGTCAGCTGGGTGAGATCTGAGGGACTTCTCGGGGAAGAAGTGGTGGTGAGCTTCCGTGGTGGTGAGCTTCCGTGGTGGTGAGCTTCCGTGGTGGTGTTGGTATAATTTTTCCATTTGGTTTCCACGTCATCCACGCTAAGTACTTCAGTCCAGGGATGGTGAACTATCCACTGCCCAAAGAGGCGCACTGCAGAGTCAGTAATCGACCTGTAGGTCTTGATGTAGGGTCTCTGTACTTGAGTGGGAGTGGCAGCTGGGGATCAGAGCACTGATAAGTGTGTGCTACACCCGATAGGAGGCATTGGTTGAGGTGGTTGGTACTGGTTCGCTAAGTCTGTTAAGATAAGGTCAAGGGTATTTTTACCGTGTGTGGGGAAGTTCACAACTTGTGATAGTGACAGCTGGCCCTGGATATCAGTGGTGTCAATTTCATTATAACCCCCACATAATACTAACTTGGCACATGGGTACCTAACTCTGAGGTGGTAATGAGATGATTGATAAGAGTGTCTCTGGTGGGTGAGCGAGGCGGATGGTATGCCACACAGATTATGATGGAAGCAGTGTGGCGCGGGTGGACCCGTGGCACAACACGTACCCATAATGCTTCCACATCTGCTGGGACTTGAACATCCAGGCGTGACGGGCGTAGGTCATCATGACAAAAGAGGGCAACGCCCCCTCCGGTTCTATGTGAACGAAGGTGATGAAAGAGTTGATATCCCTCAATATAACACGTTTCAGGCACAATTTGCCAAGCCTCACATATGGCAACGACGCTCGCGGCGGCTGACCTGACTGTAGTTGCCAGCTCGTCAAACTTGTTAGCTGGGGAAGTGACTTTGGATAGCAGTAGAGACGGGAGATCATACCATATCCGTGGAACTTCAGTGTAATGGTACGGTCTGTCAGAAGTGGGTTTCTCGGTTTCCTAGTGGGAGTTCACCGGTTCCCAATAATGGGCTTATGTGTATGACGGCCTTGTCTCACGGCTACAGCAGCGTGGAATATGTTCAGTGACAGGTCGCGTGATAACACTGCCATCAGGATAACCGTTCCCGCTTTAGATAGTACAGAGTGCGTCAGGAGTAAGTGATTGGTGGCCATCTGTTGATGTATATCTGTTGTGGGCGGACGAAAGTGTTTGTCACTGACGGCGCTTTGGGGAGCCGCGTGACACTGGTAGACATCTGTGTATTTGTCGATCAGCGTAAAGACCGTGGAGTCTTTGTCACGAATGCTTGGGGTCATAAACACCAGTTTCACGATATGTAAACACGCGGTGGTCCTTGTCGCAGCGCTAAGGTCCAAGCCGATAAAGTCACCCACTGTCAACTTTTCTGGGTGCACTATCGAGAGCACTGTATGATAATCATATTGCTGATGACTTGAATGCTTTGCCAAGAAAGTTCCTTAAAGTGCACTATATAGGGGCTGCTGCTCCGTAATCAATCGTTCACTAAGCACTAGAATGTTTTGCTGAATAGATCCCGGTGTAGTAAGGCTGGTAGGGCGTTGGGGTATAGCAGGGGGAGTGGGCAGGGCCAAACAGACTCGGCCTGGCTGCTAAAACCGGGAGCGCCTTCGGGGCACGTCTGTCACACTGAGGGCTGACAAGTGTGTGTGTGTGTGTGTGTGTGTGTTTGTGTGTGTGTGTGTGTGTGTGTGTGTGTGTGTGTGTGTGTGTGCGTGTGTTTGTGTTTTATGCATTTCCACAGTTTTAAACACAGAAAACAATAGAAACACAACAAACAAGTAAGACCACTAACACTATACACCGCCCCGCACTTCACGTGACACCTGAGGGCGGGGTGGAGGAGGAGGGTGGCGGCGGTGTACAATAAAGAAAATACTGATAGGGGGAGGATAATAGCAAGACGCCAATGACGGTATGACACTATGTGATGCAAGAGACCAACAAACACAGTGCTCAGTCCGTGATAAGTGAGAGTTTAACTGGAAAAACTTCACAGAGCCGGAATCAAGAATTTACGAGTTGTTACCAGACATAACCTGTTATCATGTGGTGCTCACCTCGTAGTGAAAAAAAGGTTATTTGTCACATGGGCAGCATAATTTAAAGAGGTTGGGAATTGATATGATCATACAGTATAAAGAAACATGATGTACAGTATTAAGGGAGAGAGTATGATAGAGTCTAATTTAACATGATAACGTGATGTATGAGAGTATAAGTGATGTACTAAAACATGTGGAGACTATATTCGAGAATATAACTCAGGTATGATATGTTATGGGGAGTATAATACAACAAAGTATTTCGTGACAACTGCATAATGCAAGGAAGAATAACATGACATAATGAACGTATTATAACATGATGAATACAGTGTGACAACGAATACTTTCATATCATGTGACACCAACCTGGATAATTTGATTTCAATCACCAAGTCAACACTACTGTGAGGGAAGATTATCCTTTGAAACTTTGATTATTTGAGATACAGATAATATAGCCCATCATCTTAAGCACGCCTGAGATGTTGAGATTTTGTATAAGAAATAATTATTCGTATAGGTTGGTGATGAGACGCCTACACCACCCAAGTGTTCAAGGAAGATGTCGACGTTGGAGATCTCGTTCAATCGTTCACAATGATGAATGATGAAGAATGGGTAATGAACTGTCTTGACATTGTAGTTCAGAATACTGGATAGATTTGTTGTTGATAATGTATACCAGACGATCACTGTGTATGGTTAGTTGATGGAAGAGTCGTTCGTAAGTTTCTAAATATTTCGTTTATTTCGTTTAGATTTGATACCTATACCCATTAATGTGTCGATAGTTTATTGTAACATATTCTAAATCTTAAAAAAAAACATTTACTGAAACATATTTTGTAAATCTAAAAATATATTAGAAAGAAAATCAAATAACAAGTGCAAATATAGAGTGTATGATGGGAGGAGCTTAAGGGAAATTAACAATCTTGGTTGAGAAGAGAATGAGGCTGTTTGAAGGTTTATGACGAAAGACGGTCCTTTAATGCGGTGATTCCATCGTCTTCATTGGCGGTGTAACTGAGCGTCCGGCTTAGGTTCTCGTTCAGTCGTAATGGATCAGGTGACGTAACTTGTGCTAACTTTGTCTCTTTATACAAATGGTCGATAATTTCTCTTGCTTTACTTTACTTAACATTGTCTGACCTTCTCGTATACAAATTACCAAAATAAAAACGTTATATAATAACTCACTTTAGATAAAAGAATTTTCGAAGGAATTTTTAAATTTTGCTAGAATGCGACATTAGCTTCCAAGTATTGTTTTTATAAAATTGTGGTCCTTCTTACTTAAGCTGGTCAGGATGTAGTCATTAAGGCTTTTATCAGTTCTGGTAGACTTGTGTTCTACAAATTCTTACTGAAATGTATTTGTTGTTGTTGTTTAATTCACACTAAGGTCTACGTCAGGGAGCATCTCACGCCTTCACTCGTGGCCATCTGAGCTCTGAGTAAGTTTTAGAGAATCTTGGGTGAAATGACTACTAATTACCAAGTGCGACAAACGTCACATATCCAGTAAAGTTATGCAAAGTTCCGGGTTATGAAACTTTTGTTATCATCAGTGTCAAGTCTGGATCATCAACTATTTGGATTTAAAACTCAATCGGGTAAGACTTGTCTTACAGGCTGTAGTCTGGAACTTAATCAAGTCTGTATCTTTCTGTATCTAGTCTTCGGCCCGGGGAGTCACCATCATGTTCCTCAGCAGTGCCACAGTTGAGGCACTGAAACTCTCTGGCACTTAACACAGATAATACCAGTGTTCCGGCTAACGAGGGCCTTGTTTACATGACTCCCGGGAAATTCTTCACTACATCGTTCTCATTACGGAAGGTGAGTGGCGCCAACCTTATTGTGGTCACTTGGTGAACTATATCATTGATGTTATACCTGACGGAGTTTGATACTGTAATTATGTATACATCTCATTTATAAAAAGTAAAAATATATACATTCATTTGATGTTTTTTAATTATATTTTTCACACATATGCAAGTTAGGTTAAAACCAAATTTCAGATACAAAAACATATGAATTTCTAGAAATACTCCCGGTCCAACATTATACCTGTAGCTGGATCGAGACACCTGTAGAACTGGTAACACTGTAATGGAACAAACGGACACTAGTAGTATTGGTAACACTGTGGCGGGATACAGGACTAGCTCCTGGTGTATTGCCAACATTGTGGTGGAAGTGGTGGTACCTCCATGATGAAACCGAGAAATGAACGGGAGTGTTGGAAGAGTGTCAACAGCAGGAGGTCGTTGGCAAGAGGTAAAGTGAGGCATGAGAGTGGTGGCAGGAGGGTGCTCTACTGTAAGAAGCTATAGTATAAAACACCACACAGTTAACAAGTGTTGGCAGGAGTGTTGGCAGACGTATTGACAGAAGTATTAGACGATTATGGGCAGGTATGTTGATAGATTTGTTGTCAGGAAGTATGAGAGGAGTTTTAGTGGAGTGGAGTAACTGGAGTGCTAAAGGTGATTGACAGGAGTGGTAGTGGAGTATGGACTGACTGGAGTGTTGAAGGGGAGTGACAGGAGTGGTAGTGGAGTGTGGAGTAACTGGAGTGCTAAAGGGGATTGGCAGGAGTGGTAGCGGAGTGTGAACTGACTGGAGTGCTGAAGGGGAGTGACAGGAGTGGTAGTGGAGTATGGACTGACTGGAGTGTTGAAGGGGAGTGACAGGAGTGGTAGTGGAGTGTGGAGTAACTGGAGTGCTAAAGGGGATTGGCAGGAGTGGTAGCGGAGTGTGGACTGACTGGAGTGCTGAAGGGGAGTGACAGGAGTGGTAGTGGAGTATGGAGTGGTTGGAGTGCTAAAGTAATACATGTGGGTTGCAATGAAAGTTTACAGGGAGCGTAGTCAGGAAAGGTGATTGAAGGAGTGTTGGCAGAAGTGTTGGAGGAGTGTTGGCAGGAGTGTTGGCAGCAGTGTTGGCAGGAGTGTTGGAGGAGTGTTGGCAGGATTTTAGAGAAGTGTTGATATAAATATTGGAGGATTGTTGGAAGAAGTGTTGGGAAATTGGAAGTAGTGTTGGCAGGAGTGTTGGAAGGAGTGTTGGCAGGATTTTAGAGGAGTGTTGGCAGGAGTGTTGGCAGGATTTTAGAGGAGTGTTGGCAGGAGTGTTGGCAGGAATGTTGGCAGGAATGTTGGAGGAGTGTTGGCAGGAGAGTTGGAAGAGTGTTGGCAGGAATGTTGGAGGAGTGTTGGCAGGAGAGTTGGTGGAGTATTGGCAGGATTTTAGAGAAGTGTTGATATAAATATTGGAGGATTGTTGAAAGAAGTGTTGGGAAATTGGAAGCAGTGTTGGCAGGAGTGTTGGCAACAGAGTTGGCAGGAGTGTTGGCAGGAGGTTGAAGGAGCAAGCAGAGGAGGTTGGAGGATGCAAGTGGAAGGAGTGTTGGCAGGAGGCAGTGTTGGGAGTGCTGGCAGCAGTGTTGGCAGGAGTGTTGGAAGGAGTGTTGGCAGCAGTGTTGGCAGGAGTGTTGGCAGGTACAGGGAGTGAAGAGTCAACAGTCAGAAAAGAACACAACATGTCGTGCACATTTACCCGTCGTTAATCTAACTTGTGTGCCGGGAACGTGTAGTGAACCTTAAACACCCGGGGAGGGAACACACGACCTCTCCCCTACAACACCCTCACTGTTTCGTCCTCTACTTCTACCTCTCCCTCTACCTCTACCTCACCGTGTACAGGATTTGTTTATGGCGTCGTAAATCTCTCATGACATACTGGAGTTCCTTGCCGGTCAGTTGATGCCAGAAAGGAACCAACTCCGAACTTGTTATGATCCATAGAGGAATATATAGGAAGGTTGGTCATCTATTACTGCTTATGTCTTGTTCCTGAGTGAGAACGTGACTGTCAGCATAGTGGCAGAGGTGTTGAGAGACGGGCATTATCTCCCCGTCTGACTCACAACTGTCAGACTCAAGAAGAAAACTACCATCAATGACCCTAACTGTTGATCACCTTGTTACCGTGAGTAATTACTACACTTTCTCCATCACCTCCTGAGACCCATTCACAACATCGGCAAATGAGGTTAATTTTCCCGCAAATTAAAAAAAAAGTTTAATTTCCTTCTGTAAGTAAAATAAAATTTTCTTTCTGGTGATGTAAATGTACTGTACAGTGTCCTGAAGATACGACTATTCTTATACTCTTGTGCTGTAGCCTAACAAATGATACTAGAAATATTATGGTATTTGTGGCAGTCAAGGTACAGTACATAGCCAGTGACCCTTTAGTACTTATTGGTCTCATTAATTAATCGGGATCTCGTGGAGTTACAGGAAAAATGCAGATTATGACTTTTTACACAAAAAAAAAAATATATATTCTAAAATGTGTATTTCATGTAAAAATTTGCGCAAATGTTTTATAACTTATTTTTTTACTTATAAGATAAAACATTATTTGCACATATTTTCTCCTGTGAATAAAAATGGATCTTGGTTTCTTTGGAAATGCGAGAATATTTTTAATTTTTTTTAATTTACTTTACTTTTTTTTTTTCATTTTTTCTGTTGTGTATGTTTCCATCTCACTCGTCACCATTTTCTAACTCTCTGGTGTTTTAGTAGAAACATTTCAGGTAAATAAACTCAGTAGTTAAAACAGTGGGAATATAAACCAGCGAATAACAGACAGCAGGTAACGTTAAGGTGAGTGAAATATTTGGTCCCAGTACTGACGGTCAGTGAGGACTACGACACACTGGGAGACGGAAGGTACCGACACTGCACTCGACCACCTTCACTTCCTAACTGTATAGTCAGGTACCCTTTCACAGTTGGGTCGCCTAAGGGTGCCCTGGGCCTCAGCGAAAGTATACTATAATAATGATAGTGTAAACGATTTAATTGGTTAACTATATTTTGTTAAAATAAAATACTCATGATGGCAGTTTTATAATTCTGTATTAATATTTCTGAACCACGAAAACAAATGAAAACTGTCCCAAACTTCACCATTGCAAACAGAACTATAATAGTTTCAGTATATTATGGTAACATTTTGTCTTGTTCCCCAAGATGATGTCGGTCATAGAATCACGTGAGGCGTGACGTCATGTGTTAAGGGTCTACAGAATGATGTTTCCTCAAATCATCCAGATAATTAAGACAGTGTGACTTATGATTAGGAGAGCCCGGATGTTCAGGCAAAATACCAGAAATGCCTTCAGTGTTGACTATTTTTACAATTTCAGCAAAAAATATCCATTTCCTCTTAATGCGCCAAGTATCGGGATCTCGAGGAGTTACAGGAAAAATGCAAATACTCTTTTTTTACTTGAACAAATTATTCTAAAATGTATATTTCATTTTGATGACATTTAAAAGTTTTTACAAATGTTTTATAACTTATTTTTACTAACAGGATAAAACAGTATTTGTGCATTTCCTCAACTGTGAAAAAATAGTTCTTAGTTTCTCTCCCTTCCTTAAGTAAGCCGGAGGTAGTCAGCGCTGGTAGCCTGGCGGAGGTAATATATACCTCCTAACATTATCAAACACAACCTTTATAAATGTTAACCCGCTTAGAGTCAACCCACACGCCGCCCCAACACCGGATCACTGATGGCGGTGGATAAACACTGTAAAATCTCACAAGAAATTATTAGAAAATAACCTTCATTAACCTGTGGAACAAAAACTACATGTTAATGCTACACTGACAACACCTGTATGTTATTATTATACATTTCTGACAGACTTTTACTCTGTGTCAAGTGAAACACATAAGCCACTGTTTACAAATACAACTAAAAGGACAACAAAATAGTTAACATTAACAGAGGTAAACACAGTCATATAACATGTAGCCACACACCCACGTCCTCTGAGGCCAATAATATCTCGTAGTTGGTGAATTCTGAACCTGTACCTTTGAGCCTAACCTAACCTAACCTAACCTAACAATAGTTACGATTGCATTTAAGGTAAAGTATAAAATGCCTCGTCTGAAGTCCTTAATTGTATTATGAATTCAGTAATCCCATCACTAATGTTGCTTCCCTGTTGCAGTTTTATTAGCACTTGTCGCCAAATGTCTACTACACGGGCACTGTTAAAAAATATTAACATCAAAGGTAATTTTTTTTACCTTTTATTTTAAACTGTTTGGTAGAGTGTTCTGACACCCACGCCATATCCTAATTGAAAAACATGAGAGCAGTACGGTGGTCTAATTACACGAGAACAAGAAACCATTTAATTACGTGTCTAGAGCCAGCGGCTTTGGTGATATTTTCTGATTTAGAATTATGAAAAAAAGAATAATTCTCACATATTCTGACGTATTGGATCAGACTTTCGAGAATACAGAATCATTTTGTTTTATTATATCTCACAGGAGTTACACTTGGACCTGCCCGCCAATATATAGAATTCGATAAAAGATCTTCATTTATTTTTGTCATATGATGATATAATCCTGAGGTTGAGAAATGACTCAGTACAATCCTGGAGGACTAAAATATGACGTGTGCGACATTACAGCACTTAACCACAGTATGAAGAATGGTCTCGTGTTCCAGCATAACAATAGTAGTGATGTCGCTGTTGTGGTAAATATTCCCCTAAGTTGTTGTGGATTCTTATCTTGGTGTTCTTCAAGTGACATATTCCAACTATATCTTACACGAACACACGCAAGCAGTTATCATAACACACAGGCATTCATCACAACAGGGATATAAAGGCTTGTTATTGTCACCACCAATGTCTCCGAAAGTTTTATCAGCACATCTCTTTTAAATTCTTTCTTAAGTATCTTTAATTATTTCATATATTTACTGTGGAAGTTATTTTACCATCTCCTGCATCCGCCTGATTGCCTCTACTGTGGAATATTGCTGGTGGGTGGAAAAGTGGGGTCAGCGCTGAATGATAGGAAGCAGGGACTGAGGGCCTTAATATTCTCCTCTTCCGTTGAGGTGATTAAGAGACTGAAGGGTATTGTCAGGGTCGAAGGCTGCCTGGGGGATAAAACACACTGTCCTTGGAGTACATAATGGGGTGGAAAACTGAGATCAAAGTTGATATCGACACATGGAGGAAATGTTATGTGTGAGATATCCCGGAGGCGCAGAGAGCACTTCTTGATATGAGGAGGAAGGAAGGATTAATGCAGCGGGTACGTGTCTCCCACTCATGAAAAGATCAAAGATAAAAGGCCAATATTCGCTGATTGTGGGTCTTACCTGGTTTGGAGGAGGATCATAAGACAGGTGAGGATGATCAGAGGTTAATGAGTTCTCCTCTATGTTGCTTTACGTTTAACATATATTTTCTTATATCTATTTAACTAAATTAGCGGAGAGAAGGACAAAGGTGTTACAACGTGTGTCAGTCACTGAGTCCTCACTGATGCGCTGGTGAGTGTATAATACTCCGGCCAACCTCTGTGGGGCCGGTCAGAGGAGACATTGTGGTGGGTGTGTGTGCTTACATAATAGCCGTCTAACTTAAATCACATCTGTTTGTGGACAAACACAACCACAACCAGGACGGCAACACCAAACTGCTAGCTACAGTATTAATAATGCTGCAAACTGGGTGTCAATTATTAGTTTTCTGTCAGGCTAATTAATGCTGTAAACTGGATTCTTTTATTCACTCTCTATTTCGCTATTTAATACAGTAAACTCAATCAAAGTTTGAGTTTTTATATCCGAGTCGATTTATATCGACTATTTAGAATAATAATAAAAAATAGTAATTCGTATATATATATATATATATATATATATATATATATATATATATATATATATATATATATATATATATATATATATATATATATATATATATATATATATATATATATATATATATATTGTCACGTGCCTGAGCGCTCGGCAACTCGCTGCATCTGTTCACGCTTCCATTTCACACAAGCTACTAATAATTTGTTAATTGTACTTATTATATTATTATTGTTCTTAGTTACTTAGGTTAATTGTATATTTATGTATGTAATTTATATGCATCATTGTCTTACTCTGTTAAGTCAACTCAAGAGTAATATTAATTAATTATATAAAATATCCAGCAAATGTCTGGATCACGTGATATGAGACGCGCTTCTCCGGCGTGCCCACGCTCCCCAGTAGCGAAAAATCCGTGGCATAGGTTAGACGTGTCCATTCGTTCTCTAGCCTTGACCCTTGTCTAGTGCTTTATCCAGTCTTCTGCAATGCCCTAGGGGTATCAGGTATTAGTGACACGTTTAGTTAGGCCTAGGAAGGGATCCTGGTGGTAAGGAATCTCCTGTTTGGTAGGGATAATCATTTTGTAGTGATTGTTGTATATATAAATTTCGTATGTCTTGTGTAATATAGTAATGTTAAGTAATATTTGTTTGGTCTAACTCCTTACAGCATATTTTCGCCCTTCCGGCATCACTCTTATTTTATTATACACTTACTTATTCCCTTAAATTCATGTTTGCTAGTCATTACTCCCTTTAGAACATAAATTGAATTAATTAATTATCTTCCCTATTGTGATTCACTTATTTCAACTGTTCTTACTTTTTCAAGTACATTTAGTTGAGTAGGTTTTTGGTGAGGATAATTATTGCCGTGTTCCCTATTTGTTCCTTTATTTGTTAACTTGGGGTAGGATTCACTCCCCAAGTATAAAGGATATTGGGATCGCGACAAGTGGGGGCCTGTCCGGGAGCTAACCACCATTGTTGCGTCATATCAAGTGTTGTTACTCGCCAGGTGTTGTTTCATCGCTAAGTATTTTTGGATGCAAGTTGCTGTGTTCACAGTGTTCATTTATATTGCTCCTGTTATTGCTTAAGCTACTGGTGAGTTAACCCTTATCTTGTGTACCTGGTGTTTGGTTAATCCCTTGCTGTGTTTCACAGTTTATTGCATTTTGACATTATTAATTAGCTAGCTAGTTAGCTTAGCTGCCACGGTTACTTTTTTTTTTCGCTACTCGATTTTGAATTCAACATGTTTGACCTGGAAAGCTTTTTGGCTTCACCTTCAGCCGAAGTACTGAAGGGGCTTACTAAGGCAGAGTGGCAATCCCTCGCTGCTTATTATGAAGTAGAAGGCCGCTCTTCCATGAATAAGTCTAGTTTAGAAGAGGCTGTCCTCAACTACCTTATTGACAATGAAATCATAGCCCAACCGTCGGGAAATTCAGAGGAAATTGTGACACCAAGTAATTTGGCCTTACAAGTTGAACTCAAAAGACTCGAGGTGGAGCTGGAAACTCTCAAACAACGAGGTTTGGCTCAAGGTAGTAATACTTCAACATTCAGTGTAGACAAATGTCTCAACAGTGTTCCTAAATTTAATGAGGAAGAACCAGACAAATTCTTCTCTCTTTTTGAGAAAATTGCCCGACTTAACAAGTGGCCTGTTTCTCAATGGTCTCAACTTATTTATAGATCTTTCACGGGTAAAGCATTAGATGTGTTTTCTGCCCTCTCTGAGGATCAATGTCGAGACTATGCCCTTGTTAAGTCCGCGGTTTTGAGCGCCTATAAACTTGTTCCTGAAGCCTACCGGCAACAGTTCCGTAACTGCCGGAAGACTGACAAACAAACATTTGTGGAGTTCTTCAGGCAGAAACAGGTTCTTTGTCGGAGGTGGATTGAAAGTGAGTCTGCCCATGTAGAACATGACAAGCTTGTTGAACTAATCCTGCTAGAGGAGGTTAGAAAGTGTATCCCAGGCGACATTCGAGCACACTTGGATCAGAGAGGTATCTGTACCCTGGCTGATGCTGGTCCAGTGGCTGACCATTATTCCTTAACTAATAGAAATGTAAATTCCAGGTCTTATGCTCCCATGTCCCAGTCCTTCACTTCCTTCAAGCGGCCCACACCAACATCTACATCGGGGTCCCTGCCTCCTGTCATACCGACCCGACCCTCAGGTTCTGCATCATCTACCCCGGGTGAGCCCATGGTCCATGGGACAGGTGGATCCACTCCTACTGGTGAGAGAAACTCTAGTTGTAGGTACTGTAAGAAGCCAGGACATGTCATCAGCGACTGTCTCAAGTTAAAGAAAAGAAATTCCTCTCACCATGGATCCCCCCCCACTCTTTTGGTCAGGGTGGCCGAGCAATCTGAGAAATTATTGGAGCCCTGTGTCACTGCCCTCAGTCAGACTGTTGCCCTGAATGCTTCCCCCTCTTCTATGATATCAACCTTTGAACCATTTTGTTCTCCTGGTTCTTTAGCTTTGGATCAATTCAGTCAACCCATTTCTGTTAAACTCTTGAGAGACACAGGCTCAGCCTTATCTCTTGTTACTAAAGAAGCTGCTCCATTCCTGGATTCATGCTATACTGGTAGCTGGGTGCTTGTGAACGGTTTGACCGGTGGGTCGCGTATTCCCCTTTGTCAAGTGTACCTGCGGTCATCCATAAAGTCAGGTTATGTCACGTTAGGAGTAGTAGATAGCTTACCTGTAGGAGGGGTCTCTCTATTGATAGGAAATGACCTTGTTGGCGACATGATGTTCCCTAATGTTGTGATCTCATCTTGTCCCACTGCCGAGAATAATACTGTGCAGTTAGAAGTAGACTTTCCAGGGTTGTTCCCTGCGTGTGCTGTGACCCGTAGCATGAGCCGCAGTACAGAAGTAGAAGAGACTAGTGAAGTTGATGAAGTTTCCCTCCAGGACTGTGAGAAGTCCGAGGATAATCTTGTTCAGCCGGACCATACTGATCTTGGTCTCAGTGAATTCTTTGAGGATTCCCCACCACCAGGTAACCTCCAGAGTAGTTCTGATGGAGATAGGAACCCAGATGTCACTAGTTTTGGTTCCTCTCCCATCACTAGGAGTAAGTTTATTGAGCTACAAGCAGGGGATCCTGAGCTGGTGGGTTTTCTCAATAGGTCAGTCACTGAGACAGAAGCTGAGCAAGAATCAAATTGCTACTACACTAGGTCTGGTGTATTAATGCGGAAGTTCCGTCCCTCCAATTCTCCTGCCAATCACCCTTGGTTAGTTCATCATCAAGTTGTTATTCCCAAACCTTTGCGGCAGGACATACTTAGTATCGCTCATGATGGGGTGGGTGGTCATTTTGGAGTTAGGAAGACTTATGCAAAAATTTTATCCCAGTTCTTTTGGCCTAGGATGAAGAAAGACGTCAGCTCTTACTGTCGCACTTGCCATGATTGTCAGGTAGCGGGGAAACCGAACCCCAGTGTTAAACCATTCCCTCTGCAGCCTATCCCAGTCATTGAAGAGCCCTTTAGTAAGGTGGTCATAGATTGTGTCGGTCCCTTACCTAAGACCCCTCGTGGTCATCAGTTCTTGCTAACCATTATTGATTGTGCAACCCGTTATCCTGAAGCCATTCCCTTGCGCCGCATCACAGTGAAGAATGTTATCAAAGCCTTAACCCACTTCTTCACTCAAGTAGGCCTTCCTACAGTGGTGCAGTCAGATCAGGGTTCCAATTTTACTTCCCAGTTGTTTAATCAGGTAATGCAAACCCTGGGAGTCCGGCAGTTGAGGTCTTCGGCCTATCACCCTCAGTCACAGGGGGTGGTAGAGAGATTTCACCAGACACTAAAACTCATGCTGCGCACCTTCTGTCTGGAGACTGGTAAGGATTGGGACGAGGGAGTTGACCTGCTTTTGTTTGCTGTTCGGGACAGTAAACAAGAGTCGCTAGGATTCTCGCCCTTCCAGCTCGTCTATGGACATGAGGCGCGAGGGCCTCTTAAGGTGTTAAAAGAGTGTTGGTTGAGTGATCAGAGCGCGACGCCCTTAGCTTCATATGTGGTCCAATTCAAGGAGAAGTTGCGTCTGGCTGTAGAACTTACCCAGTCCAACTTAAGGTGTGCTCAGGTGAAAATGAAACTGCATTTTGATAAGGCCCATCAGGCAAAACCTAGAGAATTCCAAGTTGGGGAGCAGGTGTTAGCCTTCCTGCCCTTACATGATCACCCTTTTAAATCCAAATACAGTGGTCCATATGAAGTACTAGAAAAACAGGGGTCCGTGAATTATGTGATTAGCACCCCTGAACGGCGTAAGAAAAAACGCCTTATCCATGTCAATCTTTTAAAGTCATATCACGTTCGTAACGAAACCCTGGGAAAAGCAGTTGCTTGTGTTGATCAATCCTTGCCAAATTGTATCATTGTGCCAGAGTGTAAGGATGATAAAGATCAGTGTTTTTCTGAAATAATGAATGGGTCTAGTGTAAAAGTTGAAAACTCTACTATCTTGGAGGACCCCAGTGCTAAGTTGTGTCATCTCTCTAGTGACCAAGCCAATAATATAAAGTCTCTATTACAGGAGTATCTTATTATAGTTGGTGATTACCCACTCTCCTGTCCAGTGCTGGAGCATGACGTTGAGACCAGGGGAGCCAAGCCAATCCGACAGCGTCCCTACCGTCTTAATGCCTTCAAGCGGGAGTGTGTGCGAGCCGAGGTACAGCGTCTTCAAGAGCTAGGCCTCGTCGAACCCAGCATCAGTCCATGGGCATCCCCTGTTGTTCTAGTTCCAAAGCCGAATGGGTCAATGCGGCTGTGTGTGGATTACCGCAAGGTAAATGCCGTCACTGAACCCGATGGTTATCCCTTGCCACGCATCGACGATGTGATCGACGATCTTGGACAGGCAAGGTACGTGACTAAATTGGATCTCCTCCAGGGCTACTACCAGATAAGACTGACTGAACGCTCCAGGGCCATCTCTGCTTTTGTCACTCCTGAGGGGTTGTACCAATTCACAGTCCTTCCGTTTGGTATGCGGAACGCCCCTGCAACCTTTCAACGCCTCATGAATTTCATCACGTCTGGTCTGGAAGGTGTCCGCTGTTACCTAGACGACCTTATCGTCTTCAGCAGTTCCTGGGAAGATCACATGAGTCGTCTACAAGCCCTCTTCTCCGTACTGGCTGCAAGCAAGCTGACAGTGAACCTCGTCAAAAGTGAGTTCGGCCATGCCCACGTCACTTTCTTGGGGCATGTGGTCGGACAAGGGGAAGTCCAGCCTATAGCAGCCAAAATTGAGGCAATTCAACAGTATCCAGTGCCAGGCGATAAGAAGAGTGTGATGAGGTTGCTGGGTATGGCGGGGTACTACCGCCGTTTTTGTCCAAACTTCTCCTCAGTTGCCTCTCCCATGACTGACCTGCTGAGTGGCAAGAAAACCTTCAAGTGGACTACGGCTTGCCAGGAATCTTTTGAGAATCTTAAATCCCTGCTGGCAAATGCTCCTGTACTACTTGCACCTGACCTCCAGAAACAGTTCACACTCCATGTCGACGCCAGTGAAATTGGCGCCGGTGCTGTGCTTCTGCAAGAGGGTGAGAGTGATCACGTGCTTCATCCGCTGTGTTATTTTTCTAGAAAATTTAATAAATATCAAAGAAACTATGCCACCATTGAAAAGGAGGCTTTATCACTGATCATGGCACTAGAAAACTTCAAGGTATATATTGGCAGCACTGCTTATCCCATTCAAGTGTTCACTGATCATAACCCACTTACTTTTGTTGACAAGATGAAACATACCAACCAAAGACTTTTGAGGTGGGCTCTATCACTTCAGCCCTATAACTTGAACATTTCCCATATCCGCGGAAAAGAGAACGTGTTGGCTGATGCACTTTCTCGAGTCTGATTATTTAGTAACTATGTCTATATGCAAATTATTTTTTTGTTTTATTGTTATTGAGTACCTTGTGTTTATATTATGAATTATTTTGCTTCATATTGATTTAAACCAATTGTGTTAGTTATTACTTTCACTGTGTAGCTGTATATCCATTTTCGCTTCCAGTTAGTTGTAAGCTCACTTTTTTTGGGGAGGTGTCACGTGCCTGTGGCGCTTGAGATCTCGCATAGCTTGAGGCATCTGTTCACTCTTCCATTTCACATCAGCTACTATTAATTTGTTAATTGTACTTATTATATTAATATTGTTCTTAGTTACTTAGGTTAATTGTATATTTATGTATGTAATTTATATGCATCATTGTCTTACTCTGTTAAGTCAACTCAAGAGTAATGTTAATTAATTATATAAAATATCTAGCAAATGTCTGGATCACGTGAGACGCGCTGCTCGGCGTGCCCACGCTCCCCAGTAGCGAAAATCCGTGGCATAGGTTAGACGTGTCTATTCGTTCTCTAGATTTGACCTTTGTCTAGTGCTTTATCAAGTCTCTGCAATGCCCTAGGGGTATCAGGTATTAGTGACACGTTTAGTTAGGCCTAGGAAGGGATCCTGGTGGTAAGGTATCTCCTGTTTGGTAGGGATAATCATTTTGTATTGATTGTTGTATATATATATTTCGTATGTCTTGTGTAATATAGTAATGTTAAGTAATATTTGTTTGGTCTAACACCTTACAGTATAGTTTCGCCCTTCCAGCATCACTCTTATTTTATTATACAATTACTTATTCACTTAAATTCATGTTTGCTAATCATTACTCCCTTTAAAACATAAATTGAATTAATTAATTATCTTCCCTTTTGTAATTCACTTATTTCAACTGTTATTACTTTTTCAAGTACATTTAGTTGAGTAGGTATTTGGTGGAGATAATTATTGCCGTGTTCCCTATTTGTACCTTTATTTGTTAATAACTTGGGGTAGGATTCACTCCCCAAGTATAAAGGATATTGGGATCGCGACAAAATATATATATATATATATATATATATATATATATATATATATATATATATATATATATATATATATATATATATATATATATATATATATATATATATATATATATATATATATATATATGTTACGTTTTTTGCGGAATCGGTTATTATGCAAAATGACCGGCATGCATATTGGTAATTTTGCAAAATAACTTATAGTCATCCTAATCTTATGGTTGAATAAGGTTAGGCTAGGAGCAAGACCAACAGATGTAAGAGGACTGTGGTCTCAGATCTGGTTCTGGTCCCCAAAAGTGTTCCTTCATCTTGGTAAGAGGAAATAGTCTCTGTGACAGTGCACGTCCCTGTGTCTTGTCGGGGACGTAATAGGCCGCGAAGGCTCTTTCATGTCTCGGTGAAAGCTTCTCCGTCAGGATCACTGTTCCCCTGAGAGGCGACATTAGTACCGAAGTGGTAATAGTTGTTGGTACCATGAAAAACGTACCCGCTGCTGCTAAAGAAATTGAAAAAAAAAGTTGCAGATGAAAATGAAAAATTGGAGCGTGATCGCTTTACGACCGGTACAATATAATAAACGATATCTTCCCCTCCTTAAGGAAACTTGTTATTGGTTCACAAGGACAAATTATCCGCAATATCTCCTCACAATACAATGTGGATATAAATGTGCATGAAAAAATCGACCCAGTCACCGCCAGAAGAAAGGCCTACCGTGTAGAGGAGGAGAAGCGGCCATTGGAGCTTCGGTCAAAACGGAGCCAAAACCAACGGACACCAAGGACTGACATTGTTCGGTCTTGCTAAACTGTATAAATTATTAATCATCTGAGTCATGATGTAAGAAGTCTTATAACTGTGTTTATTATTCCTATATTAACAACACACCAGAGTTGAACTGCTGTTATACTCGACGTAAAAACCTTAACTAATAATTTGTACTTTTTAGCACAGCAAATGCAATTGATATTTTCATTATGAAGTTGCAACAAACATAGGCATCACTTTCTGTAAATTGCCATGACACATATCTCATGCCCAGTCAACCCTCAGTCTTAGAGAAACCACATCAAGTGTGGCGGAGATCTCGGTGAAGACCAAACTGTCCAAAGAAAATGAAGATTTACCTGGTTGGTGGACTGACAGCAGCGCCGCGGTGGTCATTACTCTCACTAATGAACCCTCAGGCCAGTATATTGATAATTTACAACTGGTAAGCAACATAACAGAATTTTCAGCTCTCTTCGCTTCCTCATAAATCAAGGAAGGAGGTCAACTTTGTTCCTCGTGTCGGCCGAGTTACGTAATCAAGTCTTGCCACACTCGCCTTCACTGCCACTCACAGGACGATAAAAACCTTGACGAGTCTCTGAGTGTTGTGACGTCTGTCTGTAGTTAACTGTCTAAGACACTTATGTCGTGTTTCCGCCTGTAGAAATCATCGTGTATCACCAACAGTCCATCTCAACAAACATACACCACTTATCCCTTCATCTGTTTACTCCCAGGACACTCACTGAGGGGAAAATGTCTCATCTTTCTGCCACTTAAGTTCTTGAAGTATATTTACTTATTTACTTGCTTTATAATTTTTTTTCTCTTCTCTCGATTATCAGCCAATATAAACAGAATGGTAAGTTCTCTCTCGTGGGCTGGATGGTTCACAGATCTCAAGCGGACTCTTAACTAACATCTTCATTTCTACTGCCGCATCATTGTCATTAAGAGAGGACATCAAACCTGTATATTTCTTCTTAGTGTCGATATGTTTCATGATGGTAATATACGGCATATATTTCCTTACCTTTTTAATTAATGATAATAAATTCTTGTTCTACCTTCTCGTGTACATTTGTTTTCCTCCTCTGGTATTGATCGTGTGTGTACTGTAAGTCATCTTGAGTCTCTCTCTCGGCCGTTCAGGTAAGAAGCTTCCTCATGTTGATTTATACTCCACGATAAACACACCCATGGTCAGTAAACACCCACGGTCAGTAAACACCCATGGTCAGCAAACACCCACGGTCAGTAAACACCCACAGTCAGTAAACACCCATGGTCAGTAAACACCCACGGTCAGTAAACACCCACGGTCAGTAAACACCCATGGTCAGCAAACACCCACGGTCAGTAAACACCCACAGTCAGTAAACACCCACGGTCAGCACGGTCAGTAAACACCCACGGTCAGTAAACACCCACTGTCAGTAAATAGTAAACATCCACGGTCAGTAACTAGTAAACACCCACGGTCAGTAAATAGCAAACACCCACGGTCAAAAAACACTCAAGGTCAGTAAATAGCAAACACTCACGGTCAGTAAACAATTTACATTCTACATGAAGTTACCCCAATAAACTTACTACACCTGTATCGGTCTCAAGTTACTTCATACAAAAAGCCGAGAATCTCATAATGCTTTGGCCAGACTGTGAACTAGTGACGTAACGCTCGCCTCGCACACGCCATCATACGACGCCTCATAACCATTGACAATTGGGAACTTTTACTGACCACCAGTAAACGTGAGAGAGACGCCAGATTTGGTCCTTAAAAGTTCATAATTTTCTGGCCAAACTAAAATGATTCATCGGCGGCGACAAATATCCTTGGAGACTCCCAACTCTCTTACTTCAGAAGGTTATGAACTCTCAAAGTCTTGACTCAGACAAAATGTGAACTATCAAACATATTCTGCTTTTAAAGATTTTTTATATCATATTTTACACTTATGATGCGAGTCATGAATTATGATGAGTGTGTCGGAGTCTTGTGCAACATGAGGATAGTTGTGGCGAGTAATGATAAAAATACATAGTTGATAAGTATTGATTTTAATAAAAAATTTATCTACTGTGAATTATATTTTGGTTTTAAGAGTTTTGGCTTCACTGTTTACAGTCGGCGACTTTGGCTTCACTGGTCATACAAGACAGCTTTGGCTTCACTGGTTACAACAGGCGACTTTGGCTTCACTGGTTACAACAGGCGACTTTGGTTTCACTGGTTACAATAGGCGACTTTGGCTTCACTGGTTACAATTGGCGACTTTAAGAATTTAACTTAACAAGAAAGATTACATGGCTGACAGTACCTCCTCTCTCAGTCTCTCAGTAAGGAAGATAATGTAAGGCAGAAGGCTGATTCCCTCACTATTTTCTAACAGTCTTAATGATATTCTGTCACCAAACTCTGTCTCTAGTCATCACATTGTCACCCATTGTTGACGACTGGGCAATTAAGTATTTCTCCCATAAGGTCAACTATTCACCTGGACAGAATCTACTGCTCTCGAGTCCCTCCATCATTAACTCTTACACCTGTGATTTAAGCTTTTCTCAGGTAAATTAGTCGGTGACATATTTATTAAACATTATTAATTACCTAATTTGCAATTACCTTCAAGTGAATATCCGATGCCTTATTAAAATCAGGTTAAATATGTCTTAAAATTTACCTCAGTAATCTGTGTTACGAGGATGTTTTAGTAAATAAGGTGACAAGACTTCCCGCGTACAGAAACATGTTATCCTGCGGGCGTGAATTAACGAGCGCTCTCACACAGTCTGCTTACCCCTCCTGCCACCAGAGCGCCACCTGTCACACATAACTCCCTCAACATCATTGTCAAGATGGTTGGCCAAACATTGTTAAACATTAA
>NW_024716587.1:17500-20346 GCF_018991925.1 Homarus americanus | reverse complement strand
TCAGTATGCTTCTTCGTTCCGGTTACGTATTGCTCTCGATGCTCCTACAGTTGGTGTCAACAGAATACTGGCATTTGTTCTCTTGTCTTCCCAGCAGGCTCGAGGATGGAACGTAGACTACGTTGGAGCAAGTGCTTTGAGGGGTGCCTCCTGTATGTGACCCATGTTTCACTGCCATATAGCAGAGTGTGGGGAGGACTACTGCTCGATATACGTGCAGCTGTAGATACTTTCAGCCCTGGCTGAAGACACGGTTTCGGAGTCTGCCAAAGGCTGAGATGCACATCTAATCCGATGCTGAATCTCTTCATCAATGTCTGCGGTGGTAGACAGGTGGAACTGAGACACCGAAGTGGGTAACATAGAGAAGAGTAGTATGGTTAAGCTGGATGGATGGTGGTGTGTGAACCAGGGGCAAGGCTGAAAGAAATATGAGTCTTACGTACTATTCACCTCAAGGCGAAGTGTGCATACACATCTGCGTAGGTGTTCAGGATCTCCTGTTTGGATGGGAAGAAATCAGACTGGGTGCCGTTGTGCAGGACACTACCGTTAATACAATCGTGAGTTGCCTCACAATGACCATGAATTTGGTGGGCAGTCAAAACGGCTGAGGGGGTCCACCAGAGGGCTTCCTGTTGACCGAGTCGAAGGCCTCGATTAGGTTGATGAAAGCCATGTACAGGTGACGACTGTTCTCTGCACTTTTCCAGTATCTGGCGGGCAGCAAAGATCATGTCAGTGGTGCACGTGATGGTCTAAAACCACATTGAGGTTCTGGGAGAAGTTTTCCGCCTCAGGAAGAAGTCTGTTTAGGAGGACTCGGGCGATAATCTGGAGCTACGGACAGTAGTGAGATCCCACGGTAGTTGCCAGATGTATGAAGTCTCCCTTATTCTTATAAATAATGACAATGGGCGACTTTAAGAGCTTTTCCAATATATTCTCCAGGAGAGTGGAGACGGCTGGTAAGCAGAGGTCCTCCTGCTTATACAATTCGGCTGGGATTCCATCAGGCCCTGAGGCTTGTTATTTTCCATCTGTTTGATGGCAGCTACCTCATCCAGGGATGGAGGATAGCTGAGTGGGTCAGCTCTGGATGCTGAGGGGCCTGCTGGGTAGTCAGGACATCACATCAGTGTTTCGGTTGAGCAGTGAATGGTAGTGTGCTCTTTCCAGCGCTGAAAGGCCTTCATCGTCTTTAATTTTGAAGCTACCGTCAGATGAGCGGAGGAGGTTGCGCCACAGTGATTGGCCGTAAAATGTTTCAATGGAATTGAAAAATTCACGCATCCTATGCTGATCTGCATTTTTGTATTTCACATGCTTTATTTTTAAGCCAGTCATTCTTTAGATTGCGAAGTTCCACTGGGCCGCCGCTTTCTTCTTTGCGGAAGTGTAGGTTGTTTTGCACGTTTATCATCGTTAGTACTCTGATTACCGGGTCATTGTCATCAAACCAGTCTGGTGTATTCTTTTGATCTGGCCGGGGTCTCTCTGCAGGTCTTTGTCATAACAGTATTAAGAGTATTCCCATTCGGCACTGGGATTCGTTGTTTGCTGTTGGGTTGTTTATCAGCCCATGTTCGAGCTGCTCTCTGGCATGTGCTACTGCTGGGTCCTCCAGACGCTTAGTAAAGCCTCTTCTGGAGTTTGCTGCCTTCGTCGTTTTGGGGCAGCGTGATGAGAGCAGCTCCTGACAAGTCGATGATCAGTGTCACAGTGGTCTGAGGCCAGTAGGAGGTGTTTGACGAGGCTACAACTCCTCGCCCTGGAAGGCTTGATGGAGGGAGTTTGACGAAGGATACAGGTCATCGCCTACGTGAGGCCCAGAAGGCAGCGTTGTTGTGTTGATTGCTCTCGGGAGAATCCTGAAGCCGGGCAATTTAATTATCGCCGTTGATCAAATTATTAAATTTTCTGTATAAACATATGAATAAAATGAAAACTTGATTTAGTATAATACTTAATCTAACTACCACCATCATCATCATCAATTATTATTATTATTATTATTATTATTATTTCTATTCACATGTCTTTGCAGCCTTTCCTATCGTTCATTATGCGTTATCTCACTCTCTCTCTCTCACACACACACACACACACACACACACGCACACAAACACACATACACACACACACACACACACACACACACACACACACAACACACACACACACACACACACGTGGGTCCATTAAACAAACAACGGTAAATTACGGCTTCAGATCTCGGGACAAGTTTTGGATACAGTCTGTATTTATGTTCTGTGGGCAGTTACTACAGAACTAATACATTACTGTTTGGTTATACATTTCTGTAGTATATTAATCCAATCAGGAGTTGTATGGGAGTGAAAGGCGAGTGAAGGGTGAGTGAGAGGTGAGTGGAGGCGAATTTGGCGATTGAAGAGCAGTATACTGCCAGTGTAAGAAATGTAGGCGAGGTATATGGAGTGTTGGACGAGTATTCGATGAGTGTATGGCGAGTGTATAAGGCGGGTGTGGGTCAAGTGAATACGGCCAGTGTAGGAAGTGTAGAGGCGAGTATATGGCAGATGTAAGAATAGTGGGGCGAATATACGGTGAATGTAAGACGGAGTAATGGGCGGTAACAATAGTCCTTAATCAGGCGAGACATATGTTAAGGTTGTCCTAGCTGACCTCCTCAACACACCTGCCACTACACTACACTACACTACACACCACTACACTACACTACACTACACTACCACACACCACACACTACACTACACTACACTACACTACACCAAACAAAAATCAAATATACTGTACATATTCACACCTCGAACCAATGACCTTTAGGACAAGATTCGAGCACT
>NW_024716587.1:0-12500 GCF_018991925.1 Homarus americanus | reverse complement strand
CGGTATACAGAGTATACTCACAGTGGCCGGTATACTGGGAATACTCACGGTGGCCGGTATACACAGGGTATACTCACAGTGGCCGGTATACACAGGGTATACTCACAGTGGCCGAGTATACAGGTATCTCACAGTGGCCGGTATACACAGGGTATACTCACAGTGGTCGGTATACAGGGGTATACTCACAGTGGCCAGTATACACAGGGTATCTCACAGTGGCCGGTATACACAGGGTATACTCACAGTGGCCGGTATACAGGTATACTCACAGTGGCCAGTATACACAGGGTATACTCACAGTGGCCGGTATACACAGAATTATTACAGTGGCCGGTATACAGGTATACTCACAGTGGCCAGTATACAGGGTATACTCACAGTGGCCGGTATACACAGGGTATACTCACAGTGGCCGGTATACCTACACGAGTCATAGTGTGAAGAAATTTATTACAAGCAGGAGACAACATAGAAAACACAGGATATAATATATAAATATGTCAACAAGATATATACTAAGACTATACTAGCTGTGAGTATAACCAATTATAGCCGAGGTGTCCGGGACGCCTAGAGTGTTTTAACAAGCAGAGCATTACAACGATCATTCCGAGTCCTCCACCCTCACCCTCACCCCTCCACCTCACCCCACCCCTCCACCCCTCACCCTCACCTCCACCTCACCCTCATCCCCCCACCCCCACCCCCACCACCCCCTACCGTTCCACCCCCGCCTCCACCCCCCAGGTGAGGCAACACACCTTGTGGGTGTCTTGGTGACTCATCACTCGTTGAAATCAACGAACCCTTTTTTTTTCTTCAAGTGTAATTGGTCAATAATTCAACGGAGTTAATCCTAGGATAATTTCTTCCTTACAGCAATTTCTTGTATTCGAAACGGATTCTACGAACACTGAGAATCCAGTGGAATTGTGTGTTTTTCGTAAAATAAGTCAAAGACCGGATGTGAGTGGATCTATACAAGATTAATTATAAATTGTTGGGAATCCAGTAGAAGTGTGTGTACGTTCTTGTGGTCTGATACAGCCGGCGGGTGCTTGCAATAATCCGTTCTTGGATTCTATGATGGTGAGCAGGTAGAAGCGTACACAGATCCATGTACGTTCTCGTGTGAGGTTGGCCAGCGGATGGATGCAGACCTCCAGCACAAAACTACCGGGAAGTGTTTAGTTACTGCAGAAGGAAGAGCGAGCCAGCGGAGGGAGGCGTGGTGATGTGCTACAAGGTTATCACTGGTGTTTTCCCCGGCGGAATCAGCGTGGGGGCGTCAGAGGGCACTGACGCCAAATTACTCGGCAATGACCAGAAGTGCGAGGATAGTTAAGACATTTTATCGTACGTGTCGTCGCTCTCAGGGGGCCTTCGCTTGTCATCAGGTATATTTCTTTCGTCTGGTACAGAGTTGGCTCAATGAACACGCACATAACAGCCACCACTACCCTCCTCATCCCACCACTGCCACCTCACCACTACCACTACCACCCTCATCCCACCACCACCCTCATCCCTACCCACTACCACCACTACCACCCTCATCCCCACCACTACCCTCATCCCCACCACCTACCACCCTCATCCCCTACCTACCACCCTCATCCCCACCCTACCTACCACCCTCCATCCCCACCACTCCACCCTCATCCCCACCACCCTACCCCACCCTACCACCCTACCACCTCATCCCCACCACCTACCCTCATCCCCTACCACTACCTACCACCCCTCATCCCCACCACTACCACCCTCATCCCTACCACCACCACTACCACCCTCATCCCCTACCTACCCACCCTCCACCCTACCACCACCTACCACCCTCATCCCCACACCACCCTCATCCCCTACCCACCCTACCCACCCTCATCCCCACCACTACCACCCTCATCCCTACCCCCTCATCCCCACCACTATCCCACCCACCACCCCTACACCTCATCCACCACTACCTCCTCATCCACTACTCACCACTACCACCCTCATCCCCACCACTACCCACCCTCACCTCTCACCACTACTACCCTCAACCCTACCACCACTACCCCTCATCCCACCACTACCACCCTCAGCCATCCCCACCACTACCACCTCAGACCCCATCACTACCACCACTACCCCTCATCCTCACCACCCACCCTCATCCCTACCACTACCACCTACCCTCATCCCCACCACCACCCTCATCCCCACCACCACTACCCTCATCCCCACCACCACTACCCCTCATCCCCACCACCTACCACCACCACCCTCATCCCTACACCTCATCCCCCACCACTACCACCACTACCACCTCATCCCCACCACCTACCCACCACCTACCACCTCATCCCCCCTACCCACCCTCCCCACCACTCCACTACCTCCATCCCCTACCCACCCTCATCCCCTACCACTACCACCACTACCACCCTCATCCCCACCACTACCACCTCATCCCCTACACCCTCTACCCTCATCCCCACCACCCCCTCAGACCCATCCACAACCACCTACACCCCTCAGACCATCACTACCACCACTACCACCCTCAGCCTCACCACCACCCTCTTCCCTACCACCACTACCACCCCTCATCCCCACCACTACCACCCCTCTTCCCCACCACTGCCACCCTCATCCCCCCACCACTACCACCCTCATCCCCCTACACCCTCATCCCACCACCACTACCACCTCATTCCTACACCCTCAGACCCATCACAACCACCACTAGCACCCTCATCCCCACCACTACCACACCCTCATCCCCACCACCACCCTCATCCCCCCACCACCACTACACCCTCATCCCCACCACTACCACCACTACACCCCTCATCACACACCACCTCATCCCCTACCACTCACCCCAACCCCATCACTAACAACCACTAACACCACCCTCGTCCCATCACTACCACCATCATTACCCACATCACTATCACCCACTACACACACACACACACACACACACACACACACACACACACACACACACACACACACACACACACATTTAAAACCACAAACAAACAGAAAAAAAAAATAAAGACGAAACAAAATCAGTGAAGGAATAATAAAGAATCACATTAAAACACAATAACAAAACACAAATAGAATAAAATAAAACACGTAAAAAGCACCCATAAAACACAATAGAATAAATCAATGAAAAGTAAATAAATAAAAACAACAATAACTTTATCCTTACACACAACTGTTGATAAATAAAAGAAAAGTAAAAGAAGAAGAAATAAATATAGCTGAATAAAATCTCTTGTTAAGCCTGGCAGAGAATTTAAGAGTTTTATCTATATCAATAAATCCGAGAAGTAAATAACTGTGAACGGGTGGTAGTGTAGTGTAGTTGTAATGTTGTGTTGTGCTGAGTTGTGTTGTGTTGAGTTGTGTTGAGTTGTGTTAGTGTTGTGTTGTGTTGTGTTGTGTTAGTGTAGTGTAGTGCAGTGGGCAAGTTTCTTGACGCCATTTGCCTCTGTCTACTCAGCAGTAATTGGGAACCTGGATGTTAATCGATTTGCGGATCGTATTCCCGGGTAAGGTTAGCCAGTGCAGTTAGTGGGTTGTCGGTCTTCTCGGACTATTCCTTGACACTGGGTCATGCAGCTCGTTAACTCAGGGTGTGGTTGTTGTGTTGGCGACAGTTTCTACACCTTAAACAAATTCACGCCTGGGTGGCCTAGGACCGGCCATCCTCGTTACGAGGGCAACCATTAGTAGTAGTGTGGTGTAGCGTGGAGGGAGGAACAAGGAGGAAGGACAGAGGGAGGAGTGTGTAGGAAGGAAGGAAGGAAGGAAAGGAGAGGGGGAGGAAAACATTGTGTTGTACAGATTAAAATAACTAAACTTTTGAGTGAGGAGAGTGTGGGAGAGTGTAAAGAGTGAGGAGAGTATAGCTGGGTAGTGTAGTGAATGAGAGAGAGAGAGAGAATAGGGAGATGAGGGTAGGAGGGTATTCTCGATGTCCTAGATTCACTCTTAAATAAATGGACATCAGTCGTGTGGAGGTGGATGTCCCTTCTCATAGTGAATACGTCCGTCCTATTACGCGCGTCCTCCGTGGGGTGTCGTAACCGCAGCTGACGGTGAGGTGTTCAAAAAGGCAACCGAGAATGGGTGTCCTGACAGCCAACAATATGAGAGTCTTAATCGGAACTATGGGAGGGTGTCCTAATGGTAACCGCCCGTGGGTTTTCTAATGGTAGCCGACCGCGGGGTGTCCTCAACAAAGACAAAACAGACTAAAAGTTGATAATTTTCGGTCATTTTAAGTGATAATATAAAGAGTCGTTTTCAGTGATCTCCTTAGTGTTAGGTTAGGTATTAGATGTGGTCGTCTGGGGGTCGTGGTGAAGGTGGTGGTGGTGACGGTGGTGGAGGTGGTGGTGGTGGTGGTAATGGTGGTGAAGGTGGTGGTGGTGGTGATGACGGTGAAGGTGGTGGTGGTGGTGAGTAATGGTGGTGAAGGTGGTGGTTGTGGTGACGGTAGTAGTGATGGTGGTGGTGGTAGTGAGTGGTGGCGGAAGGTGGTGGTGAGTAGTGGTGGAGGTGTTAGTAGTGGTTGTGGTGGCGGTGCTGAAGGTGGTGGTAGTAGTGGTGGCGGTGCTGAGTGGTGGTAATGGTGGTGAGTGGTTGTGGTGACGGTAGTAGTGATAGTGGTGGTGGTAGTGAGTGGTGGTGGTGGTGGTGGTGCCAGTAGTAGTGATAGTGGTGGTGGTAGTAGTGAAGGTGGTGGCGGTGCTGAAGGTGGTGGTAGTAGTGGTGGAGGTGTTAGTAGTGGTTGTGGTGGCGGTGCTGGAGGTTGGTAGTAGTGGTGGCGGTAATAGTGAAGGTGGTGGTAGTATGGTGGTGGTGTTAATAGTGGTTGTGGTGGCGGTGCTGAAGGTGGTGGTAGTGGTGGTGGCGGTGCTGAAGGTGGTGGTAGTAGTGGTGGCGGTAGTAGTGGAGGTGGTGGTAGTAGTGGTGGTGGTGTTAATAGTGGTTGTGGTGGCGGTGCTGAAGGTGGTGGTAGTAGTGGTGGCGGAGTAGTGAAGGTGGTGGTAGTAGTGGTGGTGGTGTTAATAGTGGTTGTGGTGGTGGTGCTGAAGGTGGTGGTAGTAGTGGTGGGAGTTAGTGGTGGTGGTGTTAATAGTGGTTGTGGTGGCGGTGGTGAAGGTGATGGTAGTGGTGAAGGTGATGGTAGTAGTGAAGGTGGCGGTAGTAGTGAAGGTGGTGGTAGTAGTGGTGGTGGTGTTAATAGTGGTTGTGGTGGCGGTGCTGAAGGTGGTGGTAGTAGTGGTGGCGGTAGTATGAAGGGTGGTGGTAGTAGTGGTGGTGGTGTTAATAGTGGTTGTGGTGGTGGTGCTGAAGGTGGTGGTAGTAGTGGTGGAGTTAGTGGTGGTGGTGTTAATAGTGGTTGTGGTGGCGGTGGTAGAGGTGATGGTAGTAGTGAAGGTGGCGGTAGTAGTGAATGGTGTGTAGTAGTGGTGGTGGTGTTAATAGTGGTTGTGGTGGCGGTGCTGACGGTGGTGGTAGTAGTGGTGGCGGTAGTAGTGAAGGTGGTGGTAGTAATTGTGTGGTGGTAGTGGTGGTGGTGTTAATAGTGGTTGTGGTGGCGGTGGTGAAGGTGGTGGTAGTAGTGGTTGTGGTGGCGGTGGTGAAGGTGATGGTAATAGTGGTGGAGGTAGTGGTGTGTGGTTGTAGGTGGTTGTGGTGGTGGTGAAGTATCAAGGTAAGACGGAGATAATATCATTTCCACAACCCCAGGAGAGCTTACAGCCACGACACCTTCAGATAATTTGTGGGCGGATATCCAACACCAGTCTCTTCTCTACCACATAACTGTCAGGGCACCACGGCCCCAGGCAGCTGAGGAGGAGAAGGAGGAGGAGAGGGGGAGGGAAGGAGGGAGCAGAGGGGAGAAGAGGAGGCGGTATAGGGAGGTAGATAGGGATGGAGGTAGTAATAAGCAACAGTAATTATAATAGTAGTTGCAGCAGTAACAAGAATAGTAGTGATAATAGTAGTAAAAATCTCAGATAAAATCTCAGAAAAAATAAAAAAATAAATCCAAACAAACTAGTGGTGTTAAGTCATAGATTTTTTCTCCTCGTGAACTGTACCACCAGGATGGAGGGGAGGAGGGAGGGAGGGGAGAATACCGTGAGGGCCCAATAGTCGTGACCACAGACCTTGAAACGACTCACGTAGGGCCCTGTGTATAACAAAACCGAACCTGAAAAATACGTATATAAAAAACGACTAAATTATCTTGTAGGTGAAGGTCATCGTAGTTAAAGGGGGCTAAAACAGTCCTCAAAAGGGTATTGTAATGTTTTATTTATTTATTTATTAAGATATTACAGTAGCTAAGGGATGGTAATAGTATTCAAAGAGAGAAGTATCGTACTGAAAATGTCATGGGGTGTTTTTAGGAAATTATCGCAGCTAAGGGTTTAACTAATCGTATATTCAGGAAACTATCGCAGCTAAAAGGAAAAGGAGGAAATACCTCAGGGATGGATATCGTAACTCATGGACGGATATCGTAACTCATGGACAGATATCGTAACTCAGGATGGATATCATTAAGCATAGTTCCAAGTACCAAGCAGTTTAATTAAGGCATCGTATCGTCTCCAGCGCTCACTAAATATCGTTGCCCAAATCAGAATCCTCGTATCGTAAACCTCGGGCACAAGTATCGTGGTGAAGAGGTTAAGACATTGTCCTCACCGAGTTAAGTATCGTACTTAGGTTGAGATGTTTTGGTTCACCTCAACTCTCTCTCCAGGGGGCTACATCATCATCATACTCAAGGGGCTACATCATCATCATACTCCCAGGGCTACATCATCATCATAATCCAGGGGGCTACATCATCATCATAACTCCAGGGGCTACATCATCAACATACTCGGGAGGCTACATCATCAACATACTCAGGGGGACTACATCATCATCATACTCGAGGGGCCATCATCATCATACTCAGGGGCAACCATCATCATACTCAGGGGGCTACATCATCATCATACTCGAGGAGGCTACATCATCAACATACTCAGGGGACATCATCATCATCATCATCATCATACTCAGGGGCTACATCATCATACTCGAGGGGCTACATCATCATCATACTCAGGGGCTACATCATCATACTCAGGGGCTACATCATCATCATCATACTCGAGGAGGCTACATCATCATCATACTCGAGGGGCTACATCATCATCATCATCATACTCGAGGAGGCTACATCATCACTATCATCATACTCGAGGCTACATCACTATCATCATACTCGAAGGGGCTACATCATCACTATCATCATACTCGAGGGCTACATCATCATACTCCGGGGGCTACATCATCACTATCATCATACCGAGGCTACATCATCAACATCATACTCCAGGGGGCTACATCATCATCATCATACCCAGGGGGCTACATCATCATCATACTCCATGGGGCTACATCATCACTATCATCATACTCGAAGGGGCTGCATCATCATCATACTCGGGGCTACATCATCACTATCATCATACTCGAGGAGGCTACATCATCACTATCATCATACTCGAGGAGGCTACATCATCATCATCATCATACTCGAGGAGGCTACATCATCACTATCATCATACTCGAAGGGGGCTACATCATCACTATCATCATACTCGAAGGGGCTGCATCATCATCATACTCGAGGGGCTACATCATCATCATACTCGAGGGGGCTACATCATCATCATACTCGAGGGGGCCATCATCACTATCATCATACTCGAAGGCTGCATCATCATCATACCCAGGGGCTACATCATCATCATACCCATGGGGCTGCATCAACATCATACTCGAGGGCTACATCATCATCATCTCCATGGGGCTACATCATCATCATACTCCGAGGGGCTACATCATCACTATCATCATACTCGAAGGGGCTACATCATCATCATCTACGGGGGGCTGCATCAACATCATACCGAGGGCCACATCATCATACTCCATGGGGCTACATCATCAACATCATACTCCAGGGGCTACATCATCATCATACTCCATGGGGCTGCATCAACATCATACTCGAGGGGGGCCACATCATTCATCATACTCCATGGGGCTACATCATCATCATCATACCGAGGGGTACATCATCATCATACTCGAGGCTACATCATCATCATCATACTCGAGGGGCTACATCATCATCATCATACCGAGGGGCTACATCATCATCATCATACCCATGGGGCTACATCAATATAATTCATGGGGCCACATCATCATCAATACTCCATGGGGGCTACATCATCATCATCATACTCCATGGGGCTACATCATCATCATAATTCAGCTACATCATCATCATCATACTCGAGGGCTACATCATCATCATCATACTCGATGGGGCTACATCATCATCATCATACTCCATGGGGCATCATCATCATCATACTTGAGGGGCTACATCATCATCATACCGAGGGCTACATCATCATCATCATACTCGAGGGGGCTACATCATCATCATCATCATCATACTCGAGGGGCTACATCATCATCATCATCATAATCATACCAAGGGGCTACATCATCATCATCATACTCGAGGGGCTACATCATCATCATCATCATCATCATACTTGAGGGTAACGTTACACTGCTCCACGGTCTTAGGTAATCTTCAGGCTCTTCAAGACGGTGAGATAGAGAGTAGACATACATACATACATACATACATACATACACATACATACATACATACATACATACATACATACATACATACATATATAGGTAGATATACAGAGAGATATTTGTTCAGTAAGATCGTCATACAAGTTCATATTGGTTCATGTACATAGAGGCAGGTAATGTAGTCGGCTGATGAAGACGTGGCTGGAGGTGCTGGATGGAGAGACAGAGACAGGGAGACAGAGAGACAGAGACAGAAGGACGGACATGGAGACAGGGAGACAGAGAAAAGAAAGACGGAAACAGGGAGAGGTGTAGAGACAGGTAGAGACAGGTAGAGACAGAGACAGGGAGACAGGTAGAGACAGGTAGAGACAGAGAGACAGAAAGACGGAAAATGCGGAGACAGGGAGACAGAGAAAAAGAAAGACGGAAACAGGGAGACAGGTGAGAGACAGGTAGAGACAGGTAGAGAGCAGGAGAGACAGAGACAGGGAGACAGGTAGGAGACAGGTAGAGACAGGTAGAGACAAGGAGAGACAGAGACAGGGAGACAGGTAGAGACAGGTAGAGACAGGGAGAGACAGGTAGAGACAGGGAGACAGAGAGACAGAAAGACGGAAACATGGAGACAGGGAGACAGGGAGACAGGTAGAGACAGGTAGAGACAGAGACAGGGAGAGCAGGGAGACAGGTAGAGACAGGTAGAGACAGGTAGAGACAGGGTGAGACAGGTATAGATGTGTAAGTGTTCAGTCAACCTCTGAATATACAATTAAGTTAACCTGCGACATTTGCATTAAGTATGGCATTAAAGGCTCATTGAGAGGCTCTGTTCCTCCCAAGGTCTGATTCACACACCACATAGACGCCATCTGTGGAGATCATCGTGCTACTGACCTTACATACGGGTGTTAGTATACCTGTGTCTTGCCCTCAGGTAAAGACCGTAACTCAACACCGTCTTTCTGTTCTGAGGTGAAAATCCGTCAACTCACGTTCGAACCCGCATTGGGGACCTCAACTTGACGCCAGACTCCCGCTCCTGCCTGCCAGCCCCTGCCTCTGCTCCACACAATACTTGATTTTGTTTTGTTTTTATTCGTGTTTTTAAAAAATCTTTAGTGTATTATAACGGTTGTATAGTGATGTTAAACCTGCTGACGTTAATCACCTCTAAGGTAGTTTCCAAGATTTCGTGTGCTTTAATTCTTGTTCAAAGGTTTACTTCAGTTTAGTATTAAAAGGAGAAAGTTTCTTACAGTCGCGATATTTTTGTTTGTGGTTGAGGTCGTCCACCTGGAGGTCGTGTCGCGTCTCCTTCATCTGCCAAGGAGTGATTTTACCTCTTCTTCATCCTCCTCCTCCTCCTCCTCCTCTGCTTTCCATCTCTCCTTTTACCATAACTCCTCTTCCTCCTTTCTTATTATTTTCCTTCCTCCAAAACATCACTGTCTCCTACACCTTCGCTTCACAACACCACAACATCACCCCTGCCCCTCCCTGGTTGAGAGCCGTCCCCTACAGGACAGGTGAGCGGTAATCAAGTCCATACAGGTAAGTTATATGATATAAGGTATTTTGGATACGTAAATATCTTGAAATACATAACCTAACCTAACCTAACCTAACCTAACCTAACCTAACCTAACCAAACCGTAAAATTTCTCCTTCCGCCCTCGCCAACGCTGCCATTACCATCAACACATCCAACACCACCGTCACCAACACTACCACCATCATCACCGCCACCACATCCAACACCACCACCAACACTACCACCATCACCACCATCAGGCCTCAATAGTTTTAACGGAGGAGCTAACAGTCGCCTCTCGACAGGCCGGCCACTGTGACCAGTGTGTGTGTGTGTGTGTGTGTGTGTGTGCCTCGCTCGGCACAGACCATCCCAACAACTCATTTGCATACTCTGTAGTGGAAAACATATTTACTATTTGTTCAGCGTCGGATTAGAATTACACGACCTCCAAGGTGTCAACAGTGACGTCATAGGCTACACACACAGACACACCTGGCCGCCCTTGTGATGCTGGAGGGTTTTCACCCACCCCTCGACCACCTTACTTTGAAGGAGGCGAAGACGGAGGCTGTGGGTGGCCGCTTCCTCAGGTAATGTATCGAGAGAGGAGGAGACGCGTGGTGCCTCTTCGTATAGGGAAGGAGGAAGGGCGGGGTAAGGGTGAGGAAGAGGGGGGGATGGTGAGTAAAGAAGGAGAGGAAGGTGTAAATGGGGATGAAGGGGTTGAAAGAGAGAGCAAAAAGGAGGGAAGAAGGAAGGAGAAGGGAGGGGAGGGAAGGAGGAAGGAGGAGGAAGGACGGAGGAAGGAGGAGGAGGCAGGGTGGAAGAGAGATTTCATCGCACTAATGATATACAGCAAAGAGTGTTTTAGGACTGGGCTCTGTGTGTGTGTGTGTGTGTGTGTGTGTGTGTGTGTAAAAATATCAACGGGCCTCAGACACAAACATTAACACCTGTAGCAGAGAGAAATTACCTGTTAGTTTAGTGACGCCGCCGCCTTTACTCCTCGCCCTCTCTGTTCCAACACTATAATACACGGGATACAATGCCACGTAAAGAGGGTTTAATCCATGGTGTCATAGAGGCGGTAATGAGTGTTAGTGTTAAGGTCTATTGAGGCCACCAGAGGGACTAAAGCTGAGTTTATCTAGAGGCCACCAGAGGACTAAAGCTGAGTTTATTCTAGAGGCCACCAGAAGGAT
This sequence comes from Homarus americanus, assembly GCF_018991925.1. NCBI lineage: Eukaryota > Metazoa > Arthropoda > Malacostraca > Decapoda > Nephropidae > Homarus > Homarus americanus. Next base: position 1,049 of record NW_024716587.1, on the reverse strand, counting down.
TCAAAGATGAGTTTATCTAGAGCCCAGAGGGACTAAAGATGAGTTTATCTTAGAGGCCACCAGAGGGACTAAGGAGGAGTTTATCTAGAGGCCACCAGTGGGTAATGGGTTTTTCTCCAGTGCACAAGAGGGACTAATACTGGTTTGTATTGGAGGCCATTGATAGTTGTGTATGTGTGGACTAGGGAGGCCAAAAATCAATCCTGATGGGTTCTGCTGAGGCCATTAAACGGTCCTTATGTTGACGCTGTTGAAGTCACTCCTGCATGTTAGGGGTGAGTTTGAGTCCATGCCAACAGACCCTTATCTAAGTGGGATGTTTCGAGGCCATTATCTTCTTCAACCTCGGCTTGTACAAAAAAAAAGATATCCTGCTGCTGGTGATGAGCCAAGACCACTTAGGACTCCTGTAGCAGACTCTTCCGTAACACCAACGTCAGCGTCTTTCTGCTGTGATACGTCGACCCCAAGACATCTCCTCACGCTGGTGGTTCTGTGTTGTTAATTTATGTTCTCCCAAATGTGACTTTTTCCTTTCTTTTGGTTCACACGTTACTGTATGAAACCACCGGATGTTGGTACATAGACGGAGTAGGTGAATGTTTAAAAAAGAGTATTTCTTCACGCTCTGTCAAGCTTATCTGTAGAGACGATGACAGCTCAAGCCACTGAACACACACGAAAGAATATATAAAAAAAGGATAGAAGAAAAAAAAGACAACAGAAGATGTACACATTATAGCGAAAATCAATAAGATATAAACTACAAATATTAATCACGGGTCTCCGAGAACCTCAGTCCATTAGAGCCAAGAAAGGTTTCTATCCTGTCCATCGCAACCGTGTCCTCGACTCGCCCGCCCTCAAAGGAGACGTGAGGCCACTCGGGACACCTCCATTAATGACCCAACAAGCTATATCCACAATGACAGCAATAGCTACCGTCCGCACCTCCAGCTGAACTGCCAGTACCAACACATTAACAACTAGCTTCAGATTACACCCGACCATCAATGTTTAGCAATACGTAACCGAACTGGAAGTATTAA
>NW_024716586.1:0-10000 GCF_018991925.1 Homarus americanus | reverse complement strand
TCAGCAGTGTGTTGTAGTGAGCTGTTGGGTGTAGGGACCAGCCACTCAACAGGCAACAGCACTTACCAATCCAGTACTCTGTGTCTGGGTCACCGAAGCCTTCACGGTAGTCTCTCCAGCCTCGGTTGAAGTTGACCTGTTGGTCCAGTGGGCGTCGGGCCAGTACCACGGTCCACCCTCCTTCCTCACCTTCCAGCTCACACCACACCTGCACGCCCTCCTCCTGCCTCTTGCACCTGGGGGCCAAGAACCAACTGTGGCAATGTTCAATTGTTGTAAAGCTCTAAAGCAACTCCTGCACATAGTGCGAACATTCCCTCGTACTGAGGTGAATCACAGCGGAGACGCAAGGGGTGACTATATTAAACAGGAAGTAGTTACTCAATTATAAGTTTATCAATATTTTTCACTGTTTTGAAAAAAAATGAATAAGTTATAATTTCAGCCAAAAACAAATAGTTCATATTTATAGAATAAAGAATATTGGATTATTTGGCCATAATCTAAGCGTTCGTGGGATAATGGTAGAGACTGGGATAGATTAATGGATATCGAAGCTTTGATCACCAGAGAGATACAACACCTGGGAGAAAACTGTTGCAATTGAGGTCCAAGGTCGCCAACCCTAATATATGAGTACGGCACTTTGAATGATATTTTCTCAGTAGAAAATATCTTATGGGTTACTTAGAAGTGTGTAGAGATGAGAGGAGACGAGCAGTGAAGAGTCTGAGGTGAGGTGAGGAGTAGGGTACAGAAGACCTTCATTTGGGGAGGTAAAGTGAGAGGTCTTACCTGTATGGAAAGATCTGATACACGCCGCTGCGGGTGTTGCCGGCCAGCAGCAGGTCGTGACAGTCGCGGGGCCTGCCAGGGACACACACATCATATAGTTAATGTGCTCTGTTCACTTATGAAAATTTCAGAAGTGAGTTACACTTATCGCCTGGGACAAACTCTTACACAGACAAGGAACTCATTATTGTGGCGAGGTGTCAGGTCGCCATTAAGTAGAAGTTTTCACCCAACATTAAGAGGGATTCTTCAGCCCTAAAGCTCACCTGTTGGTGGGAGTGTTGCAGCTGTTGTCCCCGGTGATTGGTTGCTGTGGCTGTAGTGGCTGTGAGGGAGACTGTTGTGGCTGTGAAGCTGTGTTGTCACCTGTAGAGAAGGAGGGGTGCCGTGTCGCCAGCTGCCTCACCTCCTGCTGCAGCTGTAGTAGATGTAACAGGACGGTGTTGATGGCGGCGCTGCACTGCTCGCCGGAGGTAGCAGTGTCTCGCCCACCCACACCCCTCATCTGTTGACTGACCTGCTCTAGTACTCTGCTGTGCCTCACCTGTTCGGTTTCTAGCAGGAGCAGCAGAAGTTGCATGGATATGTCACGGCGGAGAACACCCGCAGCACTCCCTGACACGTCCACGCTGGCCTGGTTCTCCTGAAGAGGTGTCAACAACGACTTGACATCCTGAACATGGTGGAGAGTATTATTGGTGACCGCCAGGAGCTGCTGTACCACCTCAGGACTAAGATGATGTGCTACACTCTCGTTCTCCTCCATGAGGGGCGTTCCGTGTGAAGGACCGAGATTCAGCACCAGCAACACCGTCACCACCAACACGCCTCTTAGGACCATCTTGCTCAATTATGTGACGACTCCCGGCCTCTGCCTTCTCTTATATCCTCCACACCTCACAGTCGCCACAAACTGCACCTCAGGAAGATGTTGGCTCTGCTAAGGAGCACAATTCGTTCGTTCAGTGTGTGGTTTCTCCCAAATGTTTAAATATAAATGTGTAGAATGTGCTTTACAGTCACTCTTTGTCTATGGGTAAACAAATAAACAGTGAGAGACAGACAGAGAGCCTGAGAGATAAAGAGAAAGAACACACTATTGGACGCGTTGTTTGCCACGAACAAATAAGAACCAACAGACGAAAAATAAAACACAAGTTATTTTTGGTTTGTTTTCGTAATCGGGAAGTTATGAGCTGAGTTGACGTGTGTTTGTGCACGTGTGTAGTTCAAGAGGCATGGAGAGAGAGAGAGGTCAAGTGTGTAGGTCAAGAGACTTGGAGAGAGAAGTTAAGACCACGGCGTAGTTTTAGGCTGAGAGAGAGAGAAGAGCTTCTAAGAGTTAGTTAATGATACACATGACATTAATAACAGAGGAGATAACAAGTACAATCATACAAATGATCGTACAAGTATGAAATTTGGTATGAACATTCGAGTTACTTATCACATCTTTGCGATTGTACATTCAAACTTCCCAGATGTCGCCTATTTTCCAAGATGGCCGCCAAATTTGCCTAACCAAAGACATTTGTACTGTCACATGTCTGCCCACACTGCTGTCTATGATTGGCTAATTAGGTGATACCCGAGAATGAGCAATGTCAATGAGGATGATTCTGGGCTTTATGCTTATATAAATTATCTAGTGTTTTGATTTACGATGTTTCTTTATATCAGTGTTATTTAGTTTGGGTTGTTAAAACATTATGTAAGAGCCATATTTTGTTTTATAGGGTATAAGATGTAAGACTTTCGATGTATTGTATTAAGATTAGTTGGCAACTGAGCCATATTTGTGTGTTGGTGGTGATGGCCACGGCAGAGCAGCGTGACCCACCGACTGAGCTGGTCCGCATGGACAACCAGGAACTCCAGGCCTGGTCTACTCACGCCGACGTGGGGTACAAGATAGCCTCCGAATTGGGCGTTAAGTAATTGGAGATATTTGGACATGGAAACTTGCTCTGTGGATGTAAATAGTGTGATATATGTCGTTTTTACACTACGAGTTTCCACAAGGCCTTCCTCTCTGCCTGAAGGTCCTGTGACAACTGACAATGACTAACGAGTCACAGGTAACAGATATGACTAACGAGCCACAGGTAACAGATATGACTAACGAGTCACAGGTAGCAAATATGACTAAGGAGCTACAGGTAACAGATATGACTAACGAGTCACAGGTAACAGAAGAGGCTATTCCAAAAACAGTACAAGGATTACTGGTACTACTGTCCTTGGGTGAAAGAACTCAACCACAGAGTGAATATGGCCCGAAGAAACTACAGAAGACATCCCACGGACACAAAAAGACGTCTCTTGCAAGTCATAGTCAAGGATACTGAAGGTTCCAAGTGTTCCCTGAAGAAGGCAGTGATGGGTAGGGAAACACCGGGCAACACTGAAGTCCATTTATTAACGGATAGGAGAAATACAACTAGTGACTAGCGTGTGCCATGCACGGCCCACGGAGTCAGACTGAGACTGCCTTGCCATATGGCAGCCTCGGGGCAATGCTCATAACACGTGCAGTAACACCCCCAGTAACACCAGTAACACCCGTAACACTCCCAGTAACACCCCCAGTAACACCCCCAGTAACACCCATAACACCTCCAGCAACACCCGTAACACCCCCAGTAACACCCGTAGCACTCCCAGTAATACCCGTAGCACTCCCAGTAACACCCGTAACACTCCCAGTAACACCCGTAACACCCACAATAACACCCGTAACATTCCCAGTAACACCCGTAACATCCCCAGTAACACCTGTAACACCCCCCCAGTAACACCAGTAACACCGTAACGTAACACCCATGCACCCCAGTAACACCCGTAACACCCCAGTAACACCAGTAACACCCGTAACACCCCAAGTAACACCCGTAACACTCCCAGTAACACCCGTAACACCCCAAGTAACACCCGTAACACCCCAAGTAACACCCGTAACACCCCCAGTAACACCCGTAACACTCCCAGTAACACCCGTAACACCCCCAGTAACACTCCCAGTAACACCCGTAACGGCCTCTATTTAAAATGTAATGTTTTTATGCACTTAAACACCAACAAAATAATAACAAGAAACAACAACAAAATAGTAAAATAAAAACACTATTTAACTTCGGCGGGAAAAATAATTGTTTAAAACTCGTTAGATTCAGGGGCTGACATCGCCTGCTGACAACGGCTGACGAAGCAGCACGAATATATGCTGTGTACTGAACGCATGGCTGACCCCCAGCCCGTGCGGTCCTCCTGACACCATATACAAAAAGTTGAAATAAAAAAAAACTCACAGAATCACATAAACAAGAGAACTTTTTTTTATTTGTTTATTTTTCTTTCTGTTTCCTGTTATTTATTTCTTTACATAAAAGTGTTGGAAGTGAAGCAACGAACCTTCATTAAAACGTTACAGGATGAAATATTTTGTCGTCAGTCCATGGCGACAGCAATATGGGCCTGGCGTCAGCTTATTACAGAGGGAGATAAGTCAGCTTATTCCCACAGCTATCATAGTTAGGTTGAGATAGTCAGCCTGTAGTGTCAGCAACATGGGCTTAACGTCAGCTTATTACAGATAGGGTAAGAGAGGTGTGTGTGTGTGTGTGTGTGTAAAAAAAATCGAAAAATACACAAGCAAAAAATAAAATCCAAAAATATTTACCTTTAACTTTTTATACCGTGAGTTACATAGTGTCACAAATTGCATTGACAAATATAAAAATGAAATAAAAGTCCGGGGGAAAAAAATCAGATAGACCGGAAAGAAAGTAAGAATCCGGTGAGAAAATAAAAGCAGAACTGAAAAAAAATAGTCCTGGAAAACATAAAAATAAAATAAAACAAAAGTCTCGAGGAAAAAATAAAAAAATAAATAAAAAATAAAATAAAAGTCCTGGAAATAAAAATAAACAAACTAAACCAAAATAAAAATCTCTGGGAAATAAAACCGAATAAAATGGCTCTGGTTTAATAAATAGCAGGGGACTATTGGATGAAAATCGATGCAATATATCGGGTTGATACATTACAGTAGAGAATACAGCCCACGAGGAGAGTGATACAGTCGCCCATTACAGCAACTTATGTGTGTGTGAATCTGGCGGGCAAACAGAGCGGCTACTGGAGTGAAGTTAGTGTGGGGTAGTGGTGAAGTTAGTGTGGGGCAGCAGTGAAGTTAGTGTGGGGTAGTGGTGAAGTTAGTGTGGGGTAGTGGTGAAGTTAGTGTGGGGTAGTGGTGAAGTTAGTGTGGGGTAGTGGTGAAGTTAGTGTGGGGTAGTGGTGAGTAGTTGTGTGTGGGGAATGGTGGTGAAGTTAATTATTGGGGTAGTGGTGAAGTTAGTGTGGGGTAGTGAGTGGTGAGTGGTGAGATGAGTGTGGGGAGTAGTGGTGAGGGTGGTGTGGGGTAGTGGTGAGGTGGTGTGGGGTAGTGGTGAAAGTTAGTGTGGGGTAGTGGTGGAAATGGTGTGTGTGTGAAGAGTTGGTGTGGGGTGGTGGTGAAGTGGGGTGTGTGGTATGAGAGTTAGTGTGGGGTAGTGGTGGTGAAGTAAAGTGTGTGGTAGCAGTGAAGTTAGTGTGGGAGTGGGGAACTGTGTGGGTGAAGTAAGTAAGTGTGTGTGGCAGTGAAGTTGGTGTGGGGTGGTGGTGGGGTGGTGTGGGGTGGTGGTGAGAGTAGGGGTGTGTGGTAGCAGTGAGTTGAGTGTGGGTGTGGTGGGTGTGTGGAGAGTTGGTGTGGGGTGGTGGTGGAGTTGGTGTGGGGTAGTAAGTGTGTGTGGCATTGAGTTGCAGTGAAGTGTGTGGGGTGGTGGTGAAGTAAAGTGTGTGGTAGCAGTGAAGATTAGTGTGGGGTGTGAGTGTGGGGCAGCAGTGAAGTTAGTGTGGGGTAGTGGTGAAGTTAGTGTGGGGTAGTGGTGAGTTGGTGTGGGGTAGTGGTGAAGTTGGTGTGGGGTAGTGGTGGAGTTGGTGTGGGGTAGTGGTGTGTTGGTGTGGGGTTAATTGTGGGGGAGTAGTGGTGAGTAAGTGTGTGGTAGCAGTGAAGTTGGTGTGTGGGTAGGGGTGGGGAGTTAGTGTGGGGTGAGTGGTGAAGTTGAGTGTGGGGTAGTGGTGAAGTTGGTGTGGGAGTGTGTGGTGGGAAATGAAGTGTGTGGTAACAGTGAAGTTGAGTGTGGGGTGGTGGTGAGTTGGTTGTGGGGTAGTGGTGAAGTAGAGGTGTGTGGTAGCAGTGAGGGATTGAGTGTGGAGGTGGTGGTGGAAGTAAGTGTGTGGTAGCAGTGAAGTTAGTGTGGGGTGGCAGTGGAGACTTGAGTGTGGGGAGTGAGTGGTGAAGTAAGTGTGTGGTGTGGTGAGTGGTGAGAGTTGAAGTGGTGGGGATTAGTGTGGGGTAGTGGTGAGTTGGTGTGTGGTAGCAGTGAGTTGGTGTGGGGTGGTGTGGTGATTAGTTATTGGAGTGGTGGTGAGTTAGTTATTGGGATGGTGGTGAGTTGTGTGGGGTGGTGGTGAGGATGAGTGTGGGGTAGTGGTGAAGTAGTGTGGGAGTGTGTGGTTAATTGGCCGGGAGTGGTGAGGGAGTTAGTGTGAGTTAGGGAAGTGGTAGTGGTGAAGTTGGTGTGGGGTAGTGGTGAAGTTAGTGTGGTAGCAGTGAAGTTAGTATGGGGTAATGGTGAAGTTAGGTGTGGGGTGGTGGTGGAGTTAGTGTGGGGTAGTGGTGAACTTGAGTGTGGGGCAGCAGTGAAGTTAGTGTGGTGGGATTGGTGTGTGGGGTGAAGTTAGTGTGGGGTAGTGGTGAAGTTGGTGTGGGGTGAGTGGTGAGAGTTGAGTGTGGGGGTGGTGGTGAGGTGTGGGTGGTGGTGAAGTTGGTGTGGGGTGAGTGGTGTGAGAGTTGGTGTGGGGTGGTGGTGGAAGTAAGTGTGTGGTAGCAGTGAGTTAAAGGTGTGTGGGTGGGAGAGTTGGTGTGGGGTGAGTGTGGGGTAGTGGTGAGTTAGTGGTGAAGTTGGTGTGTGTGGGGTAGTGGTGCATTAGAGTTGAGTGGTGGGATGGTGGTGGTGGAAAATGTGTGTGTGGGGTAACAGTGAAGTTGGAAACAAGTGTGGGGTAGTGGTGAAGTGATGGGGTGTGTTCAGACTTAGTGTGGGGTAGTGTGTGTGCAGTGTGTCTGGGGTAAGTAGGGTGTGTGGTAGCAGTGAAGTTGGTGTGGGAGTAGGCAGTGGTTGGTGTGGGGTGTGGTGGAAGTAGGTGTGTGGTAGTGGTGAAGTTAGTGTGGGGAGTAGTGGTGAAGTTGGTGTGGGGGGTAGTGGTGAGATTGGTGTGTGGTAGCAGTGAAGTTAGTATGGGGTGGTGGTGAAGTTAGGTGGGGTAGTGGTGAGTTGGTGGGGTGGGGGTGAAGTGGTGTGGGGTAGTGTGTGACTAGTTAGTGTGGTGGTGGTGGAAGTAGGTGTGTGGTGAGTTGGTGTGTGTGGGTAGTGGTGTGGGGTGGTGGTGAGTTGGTGTGGCTGGGCATTGGTGTGTGAGCAGTGAGAGTTGAGTAGTGGGGTAGTGGTGAAGTTGGTGTGGGGTAGTGGTGAAGTTGGTGTGGGGTAGTGGTGAAGTTAGTGTGTGGGGAGTGGTGAAGTTAGTGTGGGGTGAGTGGTGGGGGTGTGTGGGGATGGTGGTGAACTTAGTGTGGGGCAGCAGTGAAGGATTAGTGTGGAGATAGTGGTGAACTTGAGTGTGGGGCAGCAGTGAAGTTGAGTGTGGGGTGGTGGTGAAGTAAGTGTGTGTGGGGCAGCAGTGAAGTTAGTGTGGGGTAGTGGTGAAGTAAGTGTGTGGTAGCAGTGAAGTTAGTGTGGGGTAGTGGTGAAGTAAGTGTGTGGTAGCAGTGAAGTTAGTGTGGGGCAGCAGTGAAGTTAGTGTAGGGTAGTGGTGAAGTAAGTGTGTGGTAGCAGTGAAGTTATTGTGGGGCAGCAGTGAAGTTAGTGTAGGGTAGTGGTGAAGTAAGTGTGTGGTAGCAGTGAAGTTAGTGTGGGGTAGTGGTGAAGTTAGTGTGTGGTAGTGGTGAAGTTAGTGTGGGGTAGTGGTGAAGTTAGTGTGGGGTAACAGTGAAGTTAGTGTGCGGTAGTAGTAAAGTTAGTGTAGGGTAGTGGTGAAGTTAGTGAGGTATTACAGTGAGTGAAGTTAGTGAGGTATTACAGTGAGTGAAGTTAGTGTTGAAGGTAATGGTTGATAGAAGTTATGGAGGTCGGCGGTAGTTAATTTCGGGTGATTAATGAACGACAGTTCATGTAAGGTGAATGAGTCAGGGTAATTAACGATAGCCAATAATTAAAGATGGACAATACTTAACGATAGCCAGTACTTAACGATAGCCAATTCTTAACGATAGCCAATACTTAACGATAGTCAAGACCCTCGCCGCAGTCTTTAACCAAGAACACGCAACAAGCAAAGGAAAAAATATAAATAAAATAAATAAAAATAGTAAAAACAAAGAAACCAAACAAAACCAAACAAGAAAACAAACCAAACAAAAACAAAACAAACAAGAATAAAAAAATAAATTAATTAAAAAAAATAAACAAAATTAAAAATTCTCACAAACAATCAATTTCTTAAGAGGATTAAGTTTAATGGTAGTTGTAGGTCATTTCTCGTGTACCAAACGTGTATCAGCTGGTCTCTTTAGTCAATCACAGGGGTATGTTGGTCTGTGATTGTGGTGATTTTGGTTGATTGTGGTGATCTTTAGCTGTGATTGTAGTGACCAGAAGATTAAGTATCCTAGCTTATTTTACCTGATAATTAAATCAACCTAACCTAACTTAACCTAATCTCTGAATTGTTATGTGTGGAGGCTTTTAAAAGTTGTTAGAATGTAAAGAAGTTATTATTATTATTATTATTATTATTATTATTATTATTATTATTATTATTATTATTATTATTGTGGTTGTGGTTGTGGTTGTTGTTGTTGTTGTTGTTCAATTACGGTGAGGTTATCAGGCCACAGTTATGATGGCCACAGACGCCCCCTACTGTGACCAGGATGTGGCCAGCCCCCTCCAGGCTCTGAAATGTTAATGGTCGCTAAGGCATAATTATTGTTTCTGTTTAAATGTTTTGTGTATAAATTGCATCTTTCTTTCTCTATTTATTTATTTATTTATTGAGAAACGATAGAATTAGTTTTGGAGAGACGACATTTGCATATTAGCCGTCTGTTAATATTTAATTGTGTGGATAAACTTATATACATAACGGAATCTGTTAATCGATTTAGCTGTTAACGGTTCATGCTGCGTTAAGTACAACAGGAAGCATATATCTGGAAAGAGTCTCTTCCATCCATCTAATTTTTACAACAATTATATAAATCAACGTAAATAAAAGAAAGTAGTGTAGATATAACGAGAGATAGATATTTCCGTATTTTTTGGGGGATGGTTTAATTAATTTTGAGCGCTGAGAGAGAAATTTTATACATGAGCCTTGGAAATGGTTGGGTAGGGGAAAGTTGCCAAAGTGTTGACAGATAACGTGGTCTCAAAAATATTACATCACTCTTCTTTTCTGAATTTCCTCCTCCTCTTCCTCTTCCTCCTCCTCAAACCTCATCCTCTTCTTCTTCCTCCTCCTCCTCCTCTTTCCTGTACTACTTTCCTTTACTTCATCTTCTTCCAGTCTTCATCTTTCCTCCTCTTCTTTCTGCCTCCCTCCTCTTCTTTCTGCCTCCCTCCTCTTCTTTCTGCCTCCCTCCTCTTCTTTCTGCCTCCCTCCTCTTCTCTCTGCCCCCCTCCCTCTTCTGGGTAGGCCTTACTCTTAAGTAGGCCTAGTGATATATTACGCACAATTTAAGTCGATGTGTGTGTGTGTGTGTGTGTGTGTGTGTGTAATAATTTATTTACCTTGAAAACAAATTAGTTTATTACTTTCTTCCTCCTACTCTCTACCCTCCTCCTCCTCCTCCTCCTCCTCCTCCTCCTCCTCTTCCTCCTCCTCCTCCTTGCCTCTTCTCTCACCCGCCTCTCACTCTTCTCTGTTGTCTAAGGGTTCATATACTGTTGTCTGGGGGTTCATATACTGTTGTCTAAGGGTTCATATGCTGTTGTCTGGGGGTTCATATACTGTTGTCTGGGGGTTCATATACTGTTGTCTGGGGGTTCATATACTGTTGTCTAAGGGTTCATATACTGTTGTCTAATGGTTCATATACTGTTGT
>NW_024716585.1:0-16373 GCF_018991925.1 Homarus americanus | reverse complement strand
TTTGGGTAACCGAAATTAACGCTCTCCTACCACCAACCATTTCGATTGTCATGAAAATTATCTTCAGAACAGTTCTTTGGCCCTGAGAAGGGCCGAGTTATAGATGTCTGGTAGGTTTTGTTGTGCTTTTTCTTTTTCCCCAAGGAAGAGGACTTAAGCACGCTCTCCGCGGATGCGCCGGGCCAGCTGGATGTCCTTGGGCATGATGGTAACGCGCTTGGCGTGAATGGCACACAGGTTGGTGTCCTCGAAAAGACCCACCAGGTAAGCCTCAGAGGCTTCCTGCAGGGCCATGACGGCAGACGACTGGAAGCGCAGGTCAGTCTTGAAATCCTGGGCGATCTCACGCACCAGGCGCTGGAAGGGCAGCTTCCTGATGAGTAGCTCTGTGCTCTTCTGGTAACGACGGATCTCACGAGGGGCGACGGTTCCGGGCCTGTAACGATGGGGCTTCTTGACACCACCGGTGGCTGGGGCGGACTTGCGAGCTGCCTTGGTGGCAAGCTGCTTCCGTGGAGCCTTGCCTCCAGTGGACTTGCGGGCAGTCTGTTTAGTACGGGCCATCTCGACGACGAAATAGTCAATACGGGCGGCCCGGCAGGCGGGCGGGCTTATATACAGACATTCTCCACCCCAGTGGCCACCTCATTGGCCACGAGTGCCGCATGCGTCATCCGCAAGCTACGCCCCACCTCCAAGAGGGAGGGACGGCCTTGGATGAACGATACTACCGCTGCGTCCACAGCACGCCACCTACTCCCACCAAACCGTGGGCGAAGCCACACCAGGACCACCTGTAGTAGCATCCACAACAACATGACTGGACGAGGCAAAGGAGGCAAGGGACTTGGAAAGGGTGGCGCCAAGCGTCATCGTAAGGTGCTTCGTGACAACATCCAGGGTATCACCAGTTCGCCATTTCCGTCGCCCCAGGCCTCGGCGGAGGCAGCAACGTATATCCGGCCCTCATCTACGAGGAGACCCGCGGCGTCCTCAAGGTGTTTCTGAGAACGCTCACCAGACGCCGTCACCTACACGGAGCACGCAAAAAAGGAAGACCGTCAACGCTATGGATGTGGTGGCGTTCTGAAACGGCAGGGCTGCACTTTATGGTTTTGGTGGTTAATCAACCTGATGGACGGGCGCACACCACCACCACCACCACGACAAACAAATATACGGACCTAATTTTAGGTCCACATTTAAATGCTAAAGAGTTGGTTAGACACTGAGTAAATCGTTGAAAATATATCCAATAACATGATCCTCTCTAATTCTGGACTTGTGGTATGAGTATAGGTTGTGTGTGAACGTGTTGGAACCACTTCCTAATAATTGTCAGTCAGTCAGTCAACATTCACCTAACCTCCAGGTACCTCACCTAACTTCCTGTAGCGTCACCGAACCTCACGAAATGTAACCCAATGTAGTTTATAATCTATCCTAACATGACATAACATAACCACGCACTATATTACTTCGGTAAGAGTAATGAGTTTTAATACGCAAAGTTGCAGTTATCATTCATTCATACATACATACATACATACATAACATGCTAGTGGCAGGGGGGATTGAAGTGAATTTTAGGAGGATAGAATAGGTGCAGTGGCTAAACAGCGCTTGCGTGAGGGACTTTAAGCAGCAACTCGCCTGGATGCGGCAGGATAGAGTCAGGTCAAGCGTCCGGTGCATGTTGGGTTCCGCCATGGTTTCTCAGTGTTTGGTCGGCTTGATTGTGTGTGTTGTTTTCTTGTTTGGAGGAAATGTCTTGGTATTCTTCTTCTTAGCTTGAAGTTGATTTTCTTCTAACTCTTCTCCTCTTGTTGTTCGTCTTCCTCGTGTCTGCTATCATTCTGTAAAGACTCTATATATGTATGTAGGTATGAGTGAGTAACAGTTGCCGGTTACAGTGATACTTCATATTGGCTGGTGTTGTACTGTATGGCTTCGGTATTTCTTAATATACAAACGGCACCGTTAGGGGATTGAGGTATTTAAAAACCAGCCTACATTACTTATATATAGAAATAAATAATGTGGCTTGGACAATAATGACGACTACTCTCTCCTACCTTCCCCAAACAAGGGCTTTTCGAAAGTATACATTGGACACAAATGACTTAGTACATCATACATTGGTGGTTTAACAAAAGCCCTCATTAGAGAAAGGTGAAGGAGCACACAGTGAACATACAGATTAATGTTTGCACGCGTAGATCATGTAAGGTGAGATGTTGAACACCAGACACGTAGTGTAGTAACTCCCTCACAGATGGCGTTATGAGGGGCCTGATGATGTAGCAGTTACCTCACAGATGGTGTTATGAGGAACTTCACATGATGATGCTGTAGCAAAACATTCACTACGTGGTGTCGTAGCATCTTGGGGACACCACGTGGTCGACATGACTCACTCATTCAAGTGGGTGAGGTGTGGTCCCAGGCCTCTCTATCGTGGAGTCTCAGGGGAAGTATAACTGGGTACCTGGGACCTCACTGTGTGAAGGTGGTTAGCTAGCTTGGGTAAGACTCAACTGCCGAGTTGTTTTTCACTGAGTTAAGCACTGTTCACCACTATTCATCACTGGTTCCATTCCTTTGCCAAATGAGATAGTACCTTATGGCAAGAACTTGTTGATAGTCCGGTGGGGAGGAGGGTTCAGGGGAGTGAGTTGGTATGGGCCAACATATAAATAATAATAATAATAATAATATTTAACGGTTTATTGAAAGAGCTTGGCAGCCAGAAGGCTGAAAATATACAGTTACATATTTGGGGAATGGGTTACGAATTACAAATAATATACAAGTAACATGAGTGACACAAATAAGACATATAATAACTAGCTGGGGAAAAGCTCAAACTACAGTTCATTTCAACATAGTGACAGTGCAAGGAGTTGTGTTTACTGGGAGTGAGTACACTGATTTATTACAAGTTATCGATAATTTTTACAATGGTTGGGACTGGGCTGTTCTTATAGCGATCAGTTCGTGCACGTATGGGCTGGGCTGGATGCGGTTGTGGTGTCGAAGAGCAATTCTCGGACTAGGGATCTCAGGTGGTAGTAGGAGCCGGTGTCGGGGATGGTGTAGAAGCTTCTTACCAAATTTGCAGATGAGGTCGTGGTGATGGTCAGTGAGAGTCTAAAGGGTCAGTGTGTTGAGCGCTTCTTGATATGTGGAGTAGGAAGGGTAGAGAATAATCTTGCATGGCCTCTTTTGCACTTTTTCGAGGTGTTTACGTTGTGTGGCATTTAGGGAGGAAGACCAGGTGGAGGAGGCATAGGTGAGCTTGGGAAGTATGAATGTTGTGTAAACACTGAGGAGCTCGTGTGCAGGACCACCGAGGGACTTGAGTCGGCGTAGGAGGTGGAGACGGAAACTGGAGGATTTGATAACTTCACTGACGTGTGGTTTCTAATTTAGTTTGTTGTCTATATGTATGTGTGTGTGTGTGTGTGTGTGTGTGTGTGTGTGTGTGTGTGTGTGTGTGTGTGTGTATACTACTGTACTTTTTAGATCCTCCTACGCAACCTAACCTATTATAGTTAAGTATAGTAGGCTATACACTATTTTGTTAGAATGTGTTATAAAATGAAATTGCATGTTATTATTATTATTATTATTATTATTATTATTATTATTATTATTATTATTATTATTAGTAGTAGTATTATTATTATTATTATTATTGTTATTATTATTACATGCTAATATAATACTAAGTTGCCCGCCAGATTTCCTCAGAGATGGGAGGAGCACATTGGCGGCGGTGTTGTTTATACTCCGCCCGATTACTGATTCCTATTCACCGAGCCAGAGCTGGCGGGCGGCGTGTTATGTGCCACGTTTTGTTTCCCATTGGGCGTACCGCTCAGCTGGGGAGTAGGAGATTTCATAAAAAGAAAGTTTGAGTGGAGAGCACACCTTTTCCTTCACATACAGTTATCTTAGACCATCTACTAGTATAATAGTTTGCACAAAAATACTCTACACTCTTTCTAGGTTATTGCTATGTTTTTTTGTTTTTTTTTGACTTCTCATCAGATTGTGCATTCAACTAATATACACTATTAGTGTGTTTATTATTATGTTTTATAGTATTATTTCGTATAATATTGGGTAACACAATTAGAGTCACTAGTATAGTATATTATTGGGGTTTATAGCAGTTTGTGGTCTAATAGTATCATGCTTTATGAGTGGTGTTCTATGTAGTGATGATTAGGCAATAAAATATGCTTTGGGGGTTTATAGCAGTTTTTGTGGTCTACTAGTATCATGCTTTATGGGTGGTGTTCTATGTAGTGATGATTAGGCCATAAAATATGCTTTTGGTTTATTGCTAACAAAATATACTTTGCTCTACCGCTGTAGTGCAAAACATGGTGAAACTTACATACACCGTTAATAAAGTATTGATGGAAGAAGAAGAAGAAGAAGAAGAAGAAGAAGAAGAAGAAGAAGAAGAAGAAGAAGAAGAAGAAGAAGAAGAAGAAGAAGAAGAAGAAGAAAGAAGAAGAAGAAATAGAAGGAAGAAGAAGAAGAAGAAGAAGAAGAAGAAGAAGAAGAAGAAGAAGAAGAAGAAGAAGAAGAAGAAGAAGAAGAAGAAGAAGAAGAAGAAGAAGAAGAAGAAGAAGAAGAAGAAGAAGAAGAAGAAGAAGAAGAAGAAGAAGAAGAAGAAGAAGAAGAAGAAGAAGAAGAAGAAGAAGAAGAAGAAGAAGAAGAAGAAGAAGAAGAAGAAGAAGAAGAAGAAGAAGAAGAAGAAGAAGAAGAAGGAAGAAGAAGAAGAAGAAGAAGAAGAAGAAGAAGAAGAAGAAGAAGAAGAAGAAGAAGAAGAAGAAGAAGAAGAAGAAGAAGAAGAAGAAGAAGAAGAAGAAGAAGAAGAAGAAGAAGAAGAAGAAGAAGAAGAAGAAGAAGAAGAAGAAGAAGAAGAAGAAGAAGAAGAAGAAGAAGAAGAAGAAGAAGAAGAAGAAGAAGAAGAAGAAGAAGAAGAAGAAGAAGAAGAAGAAGAAGAAGAAGAAGAAGAAGAAGAAGAAGAAGAAGAAGAAGAAGAAGAAGAAGAAGAAGAAGAAGAAGAAGAAGTAAGAGGAAGAATTGTGGAGGGAATGAACAGTGAGATAATGTAAAGCCTCCGGGATGGCGGCAGCGTTTCTGTTATTAATATATAATAAGACAATAGGAAAATATGTTGTTGTCTCTACCTGTATTATTACCTTTGCGATAGCATGGTTCCATTTTGGGAGGACAGAGGAAGGAGCAGGAGGTTAGGAAGGGAGAGATAGTGTCTGTGATCCTCGGGTCACCACTCCTCGGATTGTGTCAGTTCAAGTTTAGAAGCTCCAACAACTTTCCCTGAATACGAATTGGCAACCTTTCGATTTACAACAGGTACCTACTTACTGCTACAGTAGGTAGGTGAACAGGGACCAAGGGGGCTAGGAAGAGTGTCCAAACAACTTGCCTGTGTGATGTAGTCGTGGCCAGAATTAGGTTAGGATACAGACACATCTGGCTAGTTAGTAACGCTGTACCCATAAAGGAACACTCAGCATGTAAACTTGGTGATACACCTTTAAAGCACTACTATATTATTGAATGTGACACTGTCAAAGACTTCAGGCCACCTGACTTATTGTATCTTGAACTATGTCATTACTTCATTGAGGACATTACATTCTTGCTGTTTAGC
The DNA here is from genome assembly GCF_018991925.1 of Homarus americanus. Classification (NCBI taxonomy): domain Eukaryota; kingdom Metazoa; phylum Arthropoda; class Malacostraca; order Decapoda; family Nephropidae; genus Homarus; species Homarus americanus. The sequence goes on along the minus strand of NW_024716585.1, from coordinate 10,675 downwards.
CCAAATTGGCTGGCTAGCCCACACTGATTAGTCTACAATTACAATATGACTCCAATGTATGCTGCTGCTAAATGTGTACTGTCAATGAATAGGCCAACTCAAAAGAAGGTCTCATCCCTTGCTGCTGCTGCTAAAGCTGTTTCTGCTGCTAAAGCTGCTAAAGCTGCTAAAGCTGCTTCTTGCGCCCTTCTAAGTCCCGTTTAAGTCCCCCACCCCAGGCCCCCGCAGTAACCCTTCACATCTACACCATTCAAAAACAATTTCACTCAATTTCCACAATACTATGCTAATTAGACGTAAAATAGAGTGTTATCCTGCAAAACGTTGATGTCGTATATTTCTCTCTTTAAGTGATATCCTGTGGCTCCGAAAGGAGCCTGTTTGGTTAGGTTGTCTTGTGTGAACGAACCTTGGGTTCTTATTTCTTCTCTGTCTTCTTGGGGAGGAGCACAGCTTGGATGTTAGGAAGGACACCCCCTTGGGCAATGGTGACTCCAGACAGGAGCTTGTTCAGCTCCTCGTCATTGCGAATGGCAAGCTGAAGATGACGTGGGATAATGCGGGTCTTCTTGTTGTCGCGGGCGGCGTTACCGGCCAGCTCGAGCACTTCTGCTGCCAGGTACTCCATGACGGCTGCAAGGTACACAGGGGCACCTGCACCAACGCGCTCAGCATAGTTGCCCTTACGCAAGAGACGGTGGATTCTACCCACGGGGAACTGGAGTCCGGCCCTGCTAGAACGGGACTTTGACTTGCCCTTCACTTTGCCTCCCTTGCCGCGTCCTGACATGTTGCTGCTGCTGCTTTTCGTGATAGGAGTTAAATTTCCGCCCGCCACCTTGGTCTTTTATACCAAGCTCAGGATCAGGCCAGGTGGCCGTCTCGCGGACCCAACCAATGTAAGAGAGCCGTAGCTGCAGCCAGTCTGATCCTGAGCGGCCCGCTCGGTATATAAGGAAAAGTTAGTCGGGCCAGTTTTCAATTCTCTCGCTCCGCGCCACGAGTAACTGTGCCGCCATGCCTCCCAAAACTTCCGGAAAGGCTGCCAAGAAGGCTGGAAAGGCCCAGAAGGCCATTGCCAAGGGTGACAAGAAGAAGAAGCGCAGGAGGAAGGAAAGCTACAGCATCTACATCTACAAGGTACTGAAGCAAGTGCACCCCGACACAGGAGTCTCCTCCAAAGCTATGTCCATCATGAACTCTTTCGTGAACGACATCTTCGAGCGCATCGCTGCCGAGGCTTCCCGCCTGGCGCACTACAACAAACGCTCCACCATTACAAGTCGGGAAATCCAGACAGCTGTCCGACTCTTGCTGCCCGGTGAACTGGCCAAGCATGCCGTGTCTGAGGGCACCAAGGCTGTCACCAAGTACACCTCTTCCAAGTAAGAGGTTACTTGTGCACAACAAACACGCCATCCCACTACTACAACTTAATCGGCTCCATCGGAGCCACAGTTACATGTTAAAGAGACAGTTACCGACAGTGATATATTGAGAGGGAAATAAATAAAAAAAAAATTATAATAATCTGCATTCTCTATTGGCGTAGAAACCGGACTAAATCGAAACATAATAAATAAATAAATAAATTCTGCGTGGAGTAGTTGTACACCCACTGCAAAGTGACATACATGGAGTGTGTTTGGGCTTCATTTCTTGTTTGCAGCACGCCTATTTCATGTAAACAATTTTTTTTTTTTTATTTTATTGTATGTTCTTTTATTTTATTTATTTATTTACTTACTTATTCTTTATATATTTATTTGTTACTAGCTCTTGTTTGTTGCACCCACCCACCTCCCGAATTGATGACCTACTATACAATCGTACCTCCACGAATGTTACCAACTTACCGTTAGGCGATTTGGGTAACCGAAATTAACGCTCTCCGACCACCAACCATTTAGATTGTCATGAAAATTATCTTCAGAACAGTTCTTTGGCCCTGAGAAGGGCCGAGTTATAGATGTCTGGTAGGTTTTGTTGTGCTTTTTGTTTTTCCCCAAGGAAGAGGACTTAAGCACGCTCTCCGCGGATGCGCCGGGCCAGCTGGATGTCCTTGGGCATGATGGTAACGCGCTTGGCGTGAATGGCACACAGGTTGGTGTCCTCGAAAAGACCCACCAGGTAAGCCTCAGAGGCTTCCTGCAGAGCCATGACGGCAGACGACTGGAAGCGCAGGTCAGTCTTGAAATCCTGGGCGATCTCACGCACCAGGCGCTGGAAGGGCAGCTTCCTGATGAGTAGCTCTGTGCTCTTCTGGTAACGACGGATCTCACGAAGGGCGACGGTTCCGGGCCTGTAACGATGGGGCTTCTTGACACCACCGGTGGCTGGGGCGGACTTGCGAGCTGCCTTGGTGGCAAGCTGCTTCCGTGGAGCCTTGCCTCCAGTGGACTTGCGGGCAGTCTGTTTAGTACGGGCCATCTCGACGACGAAATAGTCAATACGGGCGGCCCGGCAGGCGGGCGGGCTTATATACAGACATTCTCCACCTCAGTGGCCACCTCATTGGCCACGAGTGCCGCATGCGTCATCCGCAAGCTACGCCCCACCTCCAAGAGGGAGGGACGGCCTTGGATGAACGATACTACCGCTGCGTCCACAGCACGCCACCTACTCCCACCAAACCGTGGGCGAAGCCACACCAGGACCACCTGTAGTAGCAACCACAACAACATGACTGGACGAGGCAAAGGAGGCAAGGGACTTGGAAAGGGTGGCGCCAAGCGTCATCGTAAGGTGCTTCGTGACAACATCCAGGGTATCACCAAGCCCGCCATTCGTCGTCTAGCTCGGCGTGGAGGTGTTAAACGTATATCCGGCCTCATCTACGAGGAGACCCGCGGCGTCCTCAAGGTGTTTCTGGAGAACGTCATCCGTGACGCCGTCACCTACACCGAGCACGCAAAAAGGAAGACCGTCACCGCCATGGATGTGGTGTATGCCCTGAAACGGCAGGGCCGCACCCTTTATGGTTTTGGTGGTTAATCAACCTGATGGACGGGCGCACACCACCACCACCACCACGACAAACAAATATACGGACCTAATTTTAGGTCCACATTTAAATCGCTAAAGAGTTGGTTAGACACTGAGTAAATCGTTGAAAATATATCCAATAACATGATCCTCTCTAATTCTGGACTTGTGGTATGAGTATAGTTTGTGTGTGAACGTGTTGGAACCACTTCCTAATAATTGTCAGTCAGTCAGTCAACATTCACCTAACCTCCAGGTACCTCACCTAACTTCCTGTAGCGTCACCGAACCTCACGAAATGTAACCCAATGTAGTTTATAATCTATCCTAACATGACATAACATAACCACGCACTATATTACTTCGGTAAGAGTAATGAGTTTTAATACGCAAAGTTGCAGTTCATACATACATACATACATACATACATACATACATACATACATACATAACATGCTAGTGGCAGGGGGGATTGAAGTGAATTTTAGGAGGATAGAATAGGTGCAGTGGCTAAACAGCGCTTGCGTGAGGGACTTTAAGCAGCAACTCGCCTGGATGCGGCAGGATAGAGTCAGGTCAAGCGTCCGGTGCATGTTGGGTTCCGCCATGGTTTCTCAGTGTTTGGTCGGCTTGATTGTGTGTGTTGTTTTCTTGTTTGGAGGAAATGTCTTGGTATTCTTCTTCTTAGCTTGAAGTTGATTTTCTTCTAACTCTTCTCCTCTTGTTGTTCGTCTTCCTCGTGTCTGCTATCATTCTGTAAAGACTCTATATATGTATGTAGGTATGAGTGAGTAACAGTTGCCGGTTACAGTGATACTTCATATTGGCTGGTGTTGTACTGTATGGCTTCGGTATTTCTTAATATACAAACGGCACCGTTAGGGGATTGAGGTATTTAAAAACCAGCCTACATTACTTATATATAGAAATAAATAATGTGGCTTGGACAATAATGACGACTACTCTCTCCTACCTTCCCCAAACAAGGGCTTTTCGAAAGTATACATTGGACACAAATGACTTAGTACATCATACATTGGTGGTTTAACAAAAGCCCTCATTAGAGAAAGGTGAAGGAGCACACAGTGAACATACAGATTAATGTTTGCACGCGTAGATCATGTAAGGTGAGATGTTAAACACCAGACACGTAGTGTAGTAACTCCCTCACAGATGGCGTTATGAGGGGCCTGATGATGTAGCAGTTACCTCACAGATGGTGTTATGAGGAACTTCACATGATGATGCTGTAGCAAAACATTCACTACGTGGTGTCGTAGCATCTTGGGGACACCACGTGGTCGACATGACTCACTCATTCAAGTGGGTGAGGTGTGGTCCCAGGCCTCTCTATCGTGGAGTCTCAGGGGAAGTATAACCGGGTACCTGGGACCTCACTGTGTGAAGGTGGTTAGCTAGCTTGGGTAAGACTCAACTGCCGAGTTGTTTTTCACTGAGTTAAGCACTGTTCACCACTATTCATCACTGGTTCCATTCCTTTGCCAAATGAGATAGTACCTTATGGCAAGAACTTGTTGATAGTCCGGTGGGGAGGAGGGTTCAGGGGAGTGAGTTGGTATGGGCCAACATATAAATAATAATAATAATAATAATATTTAACGGTTTATTGAAAGAGCTTGGCAGCCAGAAGGCTGAAAATATACAGTTACATATTTGGGGAATGGGTTACGAATTACAAATAATATACAAGTAACATGCGTGACACAAATAAGACATATAATAACTGGCTGGGGAAAAGCTCAAACTACAGTTCATTTCAACATAGTGACAGTGCAAGGAGTAGTGTTTACTGGGAGTGAGTACACTGATTTATTACAAGTTATCTATAATTTTTACAATGGTTGGGACTGGGCTGTTCTTATAGCGATCAGTTCGTGCACGTATGGGCTGGGCTGGATGCGGTTGTGGTGTCAAAGAGCAATTCTCGGACTAGGGATCTCAGGTGGTAGTAGGAGCCGGTGTCGGGGATGGTGTAGAAGCTTCTTACCAAATTTGCAGATGAGGTCGTGGTGATGGTCAGTGAGAGTCTAAAGGGTCAGTGTGTTGAGCGCTTCTTGGTATGTGGAGTAGGAAGGGTAGAGAATAATCTTGCATGGCCTCTTTTGCACTTTTTCGAGGTGTTTACGTTGTGTGGCATTTAGGGAGGAAGACCAGGTGGAGGAGGCATAGGTGAGCTTGGGAAGTATGAATGTTGTGTAAACACTGAGGAGCTCGTGTGCAGGACCACCGAGGGACTTGAGTCGGCGTAGGAGGTGGAGACGGAAACTGGAGGATTTGATAACTTCACTGACGTGTGGTTTCTAATTTAGTTTGTTGTCTATATGTATGTGTGTGTGTGTGTGTGTGTGTGTGTGTGTGTGTGTGTGTGTGTGTGTGTGTGTGTGTGTGTGTGTGTGTGTGTGTATACTACTGTACTTTTTAGATCCTCCTACGCAACCTAACCTATTATAGTTAAGTATAGTAGGCTATACACTATTTTGTTAGTATGTGTTATAAAATGAAATTGCATGTTATTATTATTAATATTATTATTATTAATATTATTATTATTATTATTATTAGTAGTAGTAGTAGTAGTTATTATTATTATTATTATTGTTATTATTATTACATGCTAATATAATACTAAGTTGCCCGCCAGATTTCCTCAGAGATGGGAGGAGCACATTGGCGGCGGTGTTGTTTATACTCCGCCCGATTACTGATTCCTATTCACCGAGCCAGAGCTGGCGGGCGGCGTGTTATGTGCCACGTTTTGTTTCCCATTGGGCGTACCGCTCAGCTGGGGAGTAGGAGATTTCATAAAAAGAAAGTTTGAGTGGAGAGCACACCTTTTCCTTCACATACAGTTATCTTAGACCATCTACTAGTATAATAGTTTGCACAAAAATACTCTACACTCTTTCTAGGTTATTGTTATGTTGTTTTTTTTTTTTTTTACTTCTCATCAGATTGTGCATTCAACTAATATACACTATTAGTGTGTTTATTATTATGTTTTAGAGTATTATTTCGTATAATATTGGGTAACACAATTAGAGTCACTAGTATAGTATATTATTGGGGTTTATAGCAGTTTGTGGTCTAATAGTATCATGCTTTATGAGTGGTGTTCTATGTAGTGATGATTAGGCAATAAAATATGCTTTGGGGGTTTATAGCAGTTTTTGTGGTCTACTAGTATCATGCTTTATGGGTGGTGTTCTATGTAGTGATGATTAGGCCATAAAATATGCTTTTGGTTTATTGCTAACAAAATATACTTTGCTCTACCGCTGTAGTGCAAAACATGGTGAAACTTACATACACCGTTAATAAAGTATTGATGGAAGAAGAAGAAGAAGAAGAAGAAGAAGAAGAAGAAGAAGAAGAAGAAGAAGAAGAAGAAGAAGGAAGAAGAAGAAGCTAGAAGAAGGAAGAAAGAAGAAGAAGAAGGAAGAAGGAAGAAGGAAGAAGAAGAAGGAAGAAGGAAGAAGAAGAAGAAGGAAGGAAGAAGAAGAAGGAAGAAGGAAGAAGAAGGAAGAAGGAAGAAGAAGAAGGAAGAAGGAAGAAGAAGAAGGAAGAAGGAAGAAGAAGAAGGAAGAAGGAAAAAGAAGAATGAAGAAGAATAAGGAGGAAGAAGAAGAAGGAAGGAAGAAGAAGAAGGAGGAAGAAGAAGGAAGAAGGAAGAAGAAGAAGAAGAAGAAGAAGAAGAAGAAGAAGAAGAAGAAGAAGAAGAAGAAGAAGAAGAAGGAAGAAGAAGAAGAAATAGAAGAAGAAGAAGAAGAAGCTAGTTAGTTAGAAGAAGAAGAAGGAAGAAGCTATTGAAGAAGAAGAAGAAGAAGAAGAAGAAGAAGAAGAAGGAAGAAGTGAAGTGAAGAAGAAGAAGAAGAAGAAGAAGAAGAAGAAGAAGAAGAAGAAGAAGTTGAAGAAGAAGAAGAAGAAGAAGAAGAAGAAGAAAGAAGAAGAAGGAAGAAGAAGAAGAAGAAGAAGAAGAAGAAGAAGAAGAAGAAGAAGAAGAAGAAGAAGAAGTAAGAGGAAGAATTGTGGAGGGAATGAACAGTGAGACAATGTAAAGCCTCCGGGATGGCGGCAGCGTTTCTGTTATTAATATATAATAAGACAATAGGAAAATATGTTGTTGTCTCTACCTGTATTATTACCTTTGCGATAGCATGGTTCATTTTTGGGAGGACATAGGAAGGAGCAGGAGGTTAGGAAGGGATTTGTAGTGGGAGAGATAGTGTCTGTGATCCTCGGGTCACCACTCCTCGGATTGTGTCAGTTCAAGTTTAGAAGCTCCAACAACTTCCCCTGAATACGAATTGGCAACCTTTCGATTTACAACAGGTACCTACTTACTGCTACAGTAGGTAGGTGAACAGGGACCAAGGGGGCTAGGAAGAGTGTCCAAACAACTTGCTCCTGCCTGCCTGTGTGATGTAGTCGTGGCCAGAATTAGGTTAGGATACAGACACATCTGGCTAGTTAGTAACGCTGTACCCATACCGGAACACTCAGCATGTAAACTTGGTGATACACCTTTAAAGCACTACTATATTATTGAATGTGACACTGTCAAAGACTTCAGGCCACCTCACTTATTGTATCTTGAACTATGTCATTACTTCATTGAGGACATTACATTCTTGCTGTTTATCCCAAATTGGCTAGCCCACACACTGATTAGTCAACAGTTAGAATATGACTCCAATGTATGCTGCTGGTAAATGTGTACTGTCAATGAACCAGAGTGAAAATAAGGTCGCCTCCCTTGCTGCTGCTGCTAAAGCTGCTGCTGCTGCTGCTTCTTGCGCCCTTCTAAGTCCCGTTTAAGTCCCCCACCCCAGGCCCCCGCAGTACCCCTTCACATCTACACCATTCAAAAACAATTTCACTCAATTTCCACAATACTATGCTAATTACACGTAAAATAGAGTGTTATCCTGCAAAACGTTGATGTCGTATATTTCTCTCTTTAAGTGATATCCTGTGGCTCCGAAAGGAGCCTGTTTGGTTAGGTTGTCTTGTGTGAACGAACCTTGGGTTCTTATTTTTTCTCTGTCTTCTTGGGGAGGAGCACAGCTTGGATGTTAGGAAGGACACCCCCTTGGGCAATGGTGACTCCAGACAGGAGCTTGTTCAGCTCCTCGTCATTGCGAATGGCAAGCTGAAGATGACGTGGGATAATGCGGGTCTTCTTGTTGTCGCGGGCGGCGTTACCGGCCAGCTCGAGCACTTCTGCTGCCAGGTACTCCATGACGGCTGCAAGGTACACAGGGGCACCGGCACCAACGCGCTCAGCATAGTTGCCCTTACGCAAGAGACGGTGGATTCTACCCACGGGGAACTGGAGTCCGGCCCTGCTAGAACGGGACTTTGACTTGCCCTTCACTTTGCCTCCCTTGCCGCGTCCTGACATGTTGCTGCTGCTGCTTTTCGTGATAGGAGTTAAATTTCCGCCCGCCACCTTGGTCTTTTATACCAAGCTCAGGATCAGGCCAGGTGGCCGTCTCGCGGACCCAACCAATGTAAGAGAGCCGTAGCCGCAGCCAGTCTGATCCTGAGCGGCCCGCTCGGTATATAAGGAAAAGTTAGTCGGGCCAGTTTTCAATTCTCTCGCTCCGCGCCACGAGTAACTGTGCCGCCATGCCTCCCAAAACTTCCGGAAAGGCTGCCAAGAAGGCTGGAAAGGCCCAGAAGGCCATTGCCAAGGGTGACAAGAAGAAGAAGCGCAGGAGGAAGGAAAGCTACAGCATCTACATCTACAAGGTACTGAAGCAAGTGCACCCCGACACAGGAGTCTCCTCCAAAGCTATGTCCATCATGAACTCTTTCGTGAACGACATCTTCGAGCGCATCGCTGCCGAAGCTTCCCGCCTGGCGCACTACAACAAACGCTCCACCATTACAAGTCGGGAAATCCAGACAGCTGTCCGACTCTTGCTGCCTGGTGAACTGGCCAAGCATGCCGTGTCTGAGGGCACCAAGGCTGTCACCAAGTACACCTCTTCCAAGTAATAGGTTACTTGTGCACAACAAACACGCCATCCCACTACTACAACTTAATCGGCTCCATCGGAGCCACAGTTACATGTTAAAGAGACAGTTACCGACAGTGATATATTGAGAGGGAAATAAATAAAAAAAAAATTATAATAATCTGCATTCTCTATTGGCGTAGAAACCGGACTAAATCGAAACATAATAAATAAATAAATAAATTCTGCGTGGAGTAGTTGTACACCCACTGCAAAGTGACATACATGGAGTGTGTTTTGGCTTCATTTCTTGTTTGCAGCACGCCTATTTCATGTAAACAATTTTTTTTTTTTTATTTTATTGTATGTTCTTTTATTTTATTTATTTATTTACTTACTTATTCTTTATATATTTATTTGTTACTAGCTCTTGTTTGTTGCACCCACCCACCTCCCGAATTGATGACCTACTATACAATCGTACCTCCACGAATGTTACCAACTTACCGTTAGGCGATTTGGGTAACCGAAATTAACGCTCTCCGACCACCAACCATTTAGATTGTCATGACAATTATCTTCAGAACAGTTCTTTGGCCCTGAGAAGGGCCGAGTTATAGATGTCTGGTAGGTTTTGTTGTGCTTTTGCTTTTTCCCCAAGGAAGAGGACTTAAGCACGCTCTCCGCGGATGCGCCGGGCCAGCTGGATGTCCTTGGGCATGATGGTAACGCGCTTGGCGTGAATGGCACACAGGTTGGTGTCCTCGAAAAGACCCACCAGGTAAGCCTCAGAGGCTTCCTGCAGAGCCATGACGGCAGACGACTGGAAGCGCAGGTCAGTCTTGAAATCCTGGGCGATCTCACGCACCAGGCGCTGGAAGGGCAGCTTCCTGATGAGTAGCTCTGTGCTCTTCTGGTAACGACGGATCTCACGAAGGGCGACGGTTCCGGGCCTGTAACGATGGGGCTTCTTGACACCACCGGTGGCTGGGCGGACTTGCGAGCTGCCTTGGTGGCAAGCTGCTTCCGTGGAGCCTTGCCTCCAGGGGACTTGCGGGCAGTCTGTTTAGTACGGGCCATCTCGACGACGAAATAGTCAATACGGGCGGCCCGGCAGGCGGGCGGGCTTATATACAGACATTCTCCACCTCAGTGGCCACCTCATTGGCCACGAGTGCCGCATGCGTCATCCGCAAGCTACGCCCCACCTCCAAGAGGGAGGGACGGCCTTGGATGAACGATACTACCGCTGCGTCCACAGCACGCCACCTACTCCCACCAAACCGTGGGCGAAGCCACACCAGGACCACCTGTAGTAGCAACCACAACAACATGACCGGACGAGGCAAAGGAGGCAAGGGACTTGGAAAGGGTGGCGCCAAGCGTCATCGTAAGGTGCTTCGTGACAACATCCAGGGTATCACCAAGCCCGCCATGCGTCGTCTAGCTCGGCGTGGAGGTGTTAAACGTATATCCGGCCTCATCTACGAGGAGACCCGCGGCGTCCTCAAGGTGTTTCTGGAGAACGTCATCCGTGACGCCGTCACCTACACCGAGCACGCAAAAAGGAAGACCGTCACCGCCATGGATGTGGTGTATGCCCTGAAACGGCAGGGCCGCACCCTTTATGGTTTTGGTGGTTAATCAACCTGATGGACGGGCGCACACCACCAACACCACCACGACAAACAAATATACGGACCTAATTT
>NW_024716584.1:0-15041 GCF_018991925.1 Homarus americanus | reverse complement strand
CCCTCCTTCCCCCACCCCTCCTTCCCCCACCCCTCCTTCCCCCGACCCTCCTTTCTTAAGAACAACAAATAAGTGAGAAAACAAATATCGGAGTTATGAGGAAACTTGTCTCTCACTCTATCATTGAACCGTGTCCAAGAATCATTGAATGAATAATAATCTATGTTGGACTCCTGCGGCACCAGCCAAGGGAAGGAGGAGAACCTGGTAAAGTGGGAGAACAAGTTTGAGGAGGGAATTTTAATTTTAAGAGGCCCTGAGGCTGCATACTTTCTCCTACCTCGGCCATTAAGTTTGACGAGGGTGAAAACTTTCCATAAAAAGTGGTGGAAAAAATAAGGACACGTCTGTTTCCTTTTGTAGACTCACTCGGAAGGTAGTGTGAGATGTGCCCCAGTGTTTGTGTCTCTCTAGCGGAGTTGGATATTAATATAAGTCTCGCCAGGAGAAGTAATATTTCTTCTATGTCGGTGTTGAAGGAATTGTTTATACTCTCGGAGGATTTAGACGTGTGTGTGTGTGTGTGTGTGTAATAATAATAATAATAATTAACGGTTTATTGAAAGAGCTTGGCAGCCAGAAGGCTGAAAATATACAGTTACATATTTGGGGAATGGGTTACGAATTACAAATAATATACAAGTAACATAAGTGACACAAATGAGACATATAATAACTAGATGGGGAAAAGCTCAAACTACAGTTCATTTCAACATAGTGACAGTGTAAGGAGCAGTGTGGGTGTGTGTGTGTGCGTGCGCGCTTTTATTGTTTTTCTATGCGTGTTTAATAAGCATATTCTCTTTACGAAACTAACCTGGAAATAATTTACTCCCTCCTTAAAACATTTTTGTTATCTATTCAACAATTTCAAGCGAGAAAAAAAAATACCTCTTCAAAAAATCCTTGATTACTTAGCCAGCATCGGGAATATATATTTTTTTCTTCCCACTAGAGAGCTTCACTTTTAAGGTGGGTAATCTGGCTTCTCCAGATCGAAGCTTCATTTACGGTCATCCCTCATAAAAGATGCAGCTTCTTCAATCTTACTAGAGAGAGAGAGAGAGAGATTTTTTCGATGCAGTCAGGAAATTTCTCGAAATGGGAGAAATGTTTAAGATATTTCGTTAGTTTTTGACAGACCTTTTTCAGAACCTTTACGCCTGACTAGTTTTTATCAATGTAGCTACTGCTATTGGTGAAACACACACGCACACACACACACACACACACACACACACACACACACACACAGCCCTATGTATACCCATGTGTGTTTATGCACTTTTCATAAGGACATACATGACCTCTGGAATTGCGCACCTCGACCAAATGCCACGATTAACTACGTCACAGAGAACATATATAGGTATAACTACGTGATCACAACATACCCACGACAACAGTTGGTACCTACGTCACTCACTGATTAACTTGGTCTCCATCTCTGTCCAACTCGATGCAGTACAGTACTTACTGCCAACCACGTAGCAGATAGTCACTATGGTCTTATAACCACAGCACACACAACAACATCCACACACACACGTTTCTTAAAGCTGTGTATACATGCGAGTCTGTGTATACTCACATTCACTATACATACAACCTAGACCTCAGACCACAAAGTATTTTTTTTTTCATCTTCCTTGTCGGACACTTTATTGACTTCTCATTATTAAGTGTTTTCTTCCTTTACTCAGTTCACGCTCAAAAGAGGTTAAAATTTATTTCCAAACGTTAATTTATTTTAGGAACGAGGAGTGGATATATACCCCTTGAATTTCTCACCAAAGTTTTACGGTAGTTGGTAGGAGTTGGTGGTGATGAAACCGTTGACCCACTGCGCATTGGTCTTCAGAGTATTGCTAGCCTTTCCAGCACCTAAAGTGAATGCTCATACCTGCCTTAACTTAAAAATCATCTGTGTAATTTTCTCCTTAATTACTAGCTATGTACTTCAGACTCCAGTACTTTAAGCTAAGCACCTAACACCTTCAGGACCTTCAAAATAATGTGTGTTTCTTTCCTCTTCATTATCCTTAAATTGTACTAGAAACTGTCCACTTAACATCTAGTTATGTCCTTCACTAGCAAAGCTATTTTGGTGTTATTTATACACACAGCCACACCTTCCCTCCTTCCCTCACACCCTCTCCTCTCTCAAACCAAGAGAGGAGTGCACTTGACACGAGGACTGCTGAGACAACTACCTCAACAAAATGATCCCTTGTCTCACACGACCTTCCCTTCGGGGTGACCTGAGGAGTTTTAGGGTCGCTGGGTGATATGAGAGGGACGATGATGATAAACTTGCCCGGAGACTGACGCACCAGGAGGGCCCTCAGTGTGTTCTCCCTACAGCCACAGAAAGACGCGTTCAGGCAAGGAAGCATTTTTGTGCCTCACCGACGTAGTGAAATTATCTCTTTATATATTACTATGAAGAATCACGACCTATTAAACAGATTGAATTAAAATGAACCACGTTGAAACAAAATTATACAAAACTTGAAAAATTATGTATTATCATTAGAGAGAAAAAACATGCGAACCAGATCTCTTTTTTAAACTTCAATATCTGTATTTACGAAGGTGGTGACATAACTGCGTCTTAACATTCAAGGTCTTTAAGCTTTATCAAAGCTATATCATTCATAAGACATCATCAATATTAAAACTATGTGGTAAAATAAACATCTCAGGTTATATTACAGGTTTATTAATGTGTTTCTGCCGCTGGGTTATTATATCATCGTCAGGTTGAAGTATTTGGTGGTCGAGGTAGAGTAATATAATAAACCCTTATACTGTATGTAGACTTTAATGAGGAATATTAGGGATGAGGATATAGTTGTTCATTGTTTAAATATAATTAATATAAGGTTGGCTCGAGAATGGACGCTATCTTGTAACATGAATGAAAAATAGGAAATAATTAAGTTTATTTTAGAACACGAACTTTAGTCAGGTGCTGAAACCTTGACCACTTACCTGCTATTACAAGACATTGATTGGTTTTTACTTTCAGCCGTGTGTGTGCGTGTGTGAGCGTGTGTGCGTGTGTGTGTGCGTGTGTGAGCGTGTGTGCGTGTGTGTGCGTGCCGGTAAATTCTTTCGTTTTATAAATATATACTTTTTTCTTTTGTCGCTATTCTTGACTTGGAAATATTTCTTGAGAGACAAACATCACCAGATTTACAACGGGACGATGATAACTGAAGGAATTACTGTGGAAAGGGGAAAATGTTTTTATCTAAACTGCAGTGGTGCGTTACAGGGAACATTCTCCTCTTGTGCTCTATTCCAGGGACAATGGAACCTCCACCTCCCTCTCCTCCTTCCTTGTGACACCAAGCAAGAGATGACCCTCTGTGTGCTTTCTTCCCAGTATACACAGGAAATTTCCCCCCGCTTTTAACTTTCTTTTTTTTTGTTTTTTTTAATATATAATCCAGGAAATACCCCGAGTGTGTTTTCTCCCTGGATGTAATAAAGGAAATGATGATGAGGTATTTCTCTCTCTCTCTCTCTCTCACCAGATTACACAGGAAATAGCTCCATTTATACTATACTCCCCGAATAATACGGTTAAATGCCCCTCCCCACTCCTCCCCCTCTCTCTCTCTTATACTGGGGAGAGAATGCAAGGAATAAGCTCTCACTCTCACGCCTTCTTTGTGCTGTAACGCGTGAATGACCTTCTCTATGCCTCTTTTATGTACAAACGTCCCACCTCCTCTCCTCCCTCCCCTGCCTTTCCCTCCCCTGCCTCTCCCTCCCCTGCCTCTCCCTCCCCTGCCTCTCCCTCCCCTGCCTCTCCCTCCCTTGCCTATCCCTCTCCTACCTCTCCCTTCCCCGTCTCTACTTATCCCTCCAGTGTATATGATGGAGGTAATGTCTCTCACCTGTACTCTTAACTCCTGAACGATCCTGGTCTTGTCTTTAGTAGTGTCCTTTAGCAGTGTCCTTTAGCAGTGTCCTTTAGCAATGTCCTTAGCAGTGTCCTTTATCAGTGTCCTCAGCAGTGTCCTTTATCAGTGTCCTTTAGCAGTGTCCTCAGCAGTGCTTTTTTCCTATCACCTGTGCGGAAAAGATCTCAAGCACCGTTTATGCGGCACTTAAGAGGCTGAGAAGAGAGAAAATATCACTATTTATTCTCCCTCTGTTTACTTTCCTTCCTAAGACCACACTGGGAAAATCCTCTGCTGTATTTTCTTTCATGTCGAGTACAATAAGCCTTGTGAACGAGGCCGTGTAATGCGTTCAAAAGGTAACTCGATGCCGCTCCTTGAACTTCCGTATGTGTGTGTGTGTGTGTAGGTTTGCGTGTGGGTGTAATAATAATAATAATAATTGACGGTTTATTGAAAAAGTTCTGCAGCCCGAAGGCTGTAAATACATTGGACATAAATGACTTATTACATACATTGGTGGTTTAACAAAAGCCTTCATTAGAGAAAGGTAAAGGAACATACAGTGAACATACAGATTATTGTAGGTGTTGAACAGCAAAAACGTAGTGTAGTAACTCCCTCCCAGATGGTGTTAGGAGGGACCTCACGTGGTGTAGTAGTTTCCTCACAGATGGTGTTATGAGGGGCCTCACGTGGTGTAGTAATTCCCTCACAGATGGTGTTATGAGGGGCCTCACGTGGTGTAGTAGTTCCCTCACAGATGGTGTTATGAGGGGCCTCACGTGGTGTAGTAGTTCCTCAGATGGTGTTATGAGGGACCTCACGCGGTGTAGTAATTACCACACAGATGGTGTTATGAGGGGCCTCACGTGGTGTAGTAACTCCCTCACAGATGGTGTTATGAGGGACTTGACGTGGTGTAGTAATTCCCTCTGTAGATGTGTTATGGGGGCCTCACGTGGTGTAGTAATTCCCTCACAGATGGTGTTCTAGAGTCTCACGGTGTAAATGGTCCCTCACAGATATGGTGTTATGACCCAGGCCTCACGTGGTGTAGTATTCCCTCACAGATGGTGTTATGAGGGACCTCGTGGTGTAGTAATTCCCTCCCAGATGGAGTGTTATGAGGGGCCTCACGTGGTGTAGTAATTCCCTCATAGATGGTGTTATGAGGGGCCTCGTGGTGTAGTAACTCCTTCACATATGGTGTTATGAGGGGCCTGACGTGGTGTAGTAATTCCCTCACAGATGGTGTTATATGAGTGAGGTGTGGTCCCAGGCCTTCCTATCGTAGACGGATTAACACATCGCTGGTTGTTGGGTCTCACGGGCCGCTATCACTGGGTACCTGGGACCTCACTGTGTGAAGGTCAACCCTGGTACGACTGTTACTGTTGAGTTGTTCTCACTGACTTAAGCACCGTTCACCACTGTTCACCTCTGTTTAACACTGGTTCCATTCTTTTCCTAAATGAAACAGCAACTTCTGGCGAGAACATGTTGATATTCCGGTGGGGTGGAGGGTTCAGGGGAGGGGGCTGGTATGGGCCAACACAACAATTGACCTGGCTGCTCCGAGAGGAGCGCCAGGCACGTCTCGACCCTTCGGTGGTCAAGGATGTAGTGTGTAATAATAATAATAATAATAATAATAATTAACGGTTTATTGAAAGACCTTGGCAGCCAGAAGGCTGAAAATATACAGTTACATATTTGGGGAATGGGTTACGAGTTACAAATAATATACAAGTGACATAAGTGACATAAATAAGACATATAATAACTTAGATGGGGATCAGCTCAAACTACAGTTCATTTCAACATAGTGACAGTGTAGGGAGCAGTGTTTACTGGGAGTGAATACACTGATTTATTACATGTTATTGATAATTTTTACAATGGTTGGGACTGGGCTGTTCTTATAGCGATCAGTTCGTGCACGTATGGGCTGGATGCGGTTGTGGTGTCGAACAGCAATTCTCGGACAGGGGATCTCAGGTGGTAGTAGGGGCCGGTGTCGGGGATGGTGTAGAAACTTCTTACCAAATTTGCAGATGAGGCCGTGGTGATGGTCAGTGAGAGTCGAAAGGGTCAGTGTGTTGAGCGCTTCTTGATATGTGGAGTAGGAAGGGGAGAGAATAATCTTGCATGCCCTCTTTTGCACTTTTTCTAAGTGTTTACGTTGTGGCATTTAGGAAGGAAATCCAGGTAGGGGAGGCATAGGTGAGCTTGGGTCGTGTATACACTGAGGAGCTCGTGTGCAGGAACTCCGAGGGACTTGAGTCGGCGGAGGAGGTGGAGACGGAAACTGGAGGATTTGACAACTTCACTGACGTGTGGTTTCCAATTTAGTTTGTTGTCTATGGTGACGCCGAGGAGCTTCGTGTGTGTATGTGTATGTGTGTGTACGGGACCTCGTATTTATGGCTGCAGATATCACAAAAGGGTCATGTTACCTGTGTCTATGACAGCACCAAATCATTAAGTGTCACCTCACCTTGGCAGATCCTTCAGAATTCTTCACTTAATCATTTTCTACAATTTCTCGGTAGTATTTTCTTTAACGTCAAATAAAAAAAATAAAAAAACTCATTCTCCCCCCCCTAAGGACCACTTGTGCGCCACTTTGCTCACTGAGGCGCGCCACAAACATGCTGACAGTAAATCGATGGCACGCGACGCGAAAACTGACGGGCAGGCACAAGAGAGACGTGTGATCATTGTTAACGTGTGTGTGGGTGGAGGGTGGGGGGTGTGTGTGTGTGTGTGTGTGTGTTGACGTCAGGGAGGAAGAATATCTCTCTCTCTCTCTCTCTCTCTCCCTCTCGTGTGTCATTAACTCATATCATAAAATCAGCGCCAGCAAAGGCAGTCAATCTCCGCCTGGCGTTTTCCTTCCCTAACAACACCCTCATAACCACTACACCAGAGAGTCATTTACCTTCTCCTTACCTGCCGTGACGTTGGTGTCAGCATAAACTTCCCTCATAATAATCTTCCTCTTTTAAGGCTGGAACAAATCTCTTATGAGAGTCATTAAAGTATATATCCCAGATGAAGAACCGCCTCTCACCTTGACCTTTACTCTACCTTCGACACCTGACGCACATTAACGTTCCTCTCTAAAGCAGAAGGTGAGTAGAGGTAGGGAGAGATGGGGTGAGGAGGAGGAGGAGGATGGATAGTAGGAACAGAGGACTGGAATTAGGGTGTGGGATGAAGGACAGGTGGGGATAAAGGAGGGGGTGGTGAAGGAGGGGTGGGGTGTTGGCGGAAAGAGAGGTAGAGGAGGGGGGAGGGGGGTTGGTCTTCCTCAGGAAACCAAGTATTACGGAAGGCATAATTTAACCCCAAGAGATTACCTGGGCATAGTGACGGATATAATGAGCTTAACTTGAGCCATCTACGCATCGAAAACCCATTACCGTAAATAGGTTGCAGGCATTAGATACCGAATATGGTCGCTTCTTGATGATAGATGTTGACGACTGGCTCTCCGAGATACTGGTACTGACTCCCTCATGTGCTTGCCACCACTATCACCACGATCATCATTATTACCATTACCACTATCACCACTGTTTTGGAAAATTGTACCCACCACTATCACAACCACTACCACTATCAATATACCCACCACCACTACTACTACCACCATCACTATCACCACTACTATCACCACTAATACCACCACTACCACCTTATTCGACTTGTGAAAGAGACCTAGGGGTACTTGTAAGCCCGGACCTACGGCCTAGAAAACAGTGCGTTAATGTTCGAAATAGGGCAAACAGAGTATTGGGTTTTATATCTAGAAGTGCAAGTAACAAGAGTGCAGAGGTCTTATTGCAACTATATCTTGCGCTAGTCAGGCCGCACCTCGATTATGCGGTTCAGTTCTGGTGCCCCTATTATAGAATGGATATAAATTCACTAGAGTCGGTGCAGCGAAGAATGACAAAAATGATTCCTGGACTTAGAAACCTTCCATATGAGGATAGGTTAAAGAAACTTAACTTGCATTCCCTAGAAAGGTGAAGAGTGTGGGGAGATATGATAGAAGTATTTAAGTGGGTGAAAGGAATCAATAAAGGGGATATAGATAAAGTTCTTATAATACCCGAGCAGGATAGGACTCGGAGCAACGGATTCAAGTTGGATAAGTTTAGGTTTAGGAGGGAGATAGGAAGAAACTGGTTCACAAATAGGGTGGTGGACGAGTGGAACAAGCTTAGCAACTTTGTAGTTAGTGCGGGAACTCTGGAAAGTTTCAAAAGGAGGCTGGATAGATTCATGGATGATAGGGAGTGGTAGTAACTCTCGACAGGAGCTGCCATGCACAGGCCAACCGGCCTATTGCAGACTCCTTATTTTTTTATGTTCTTATGTTCTTATGTTCTATCACCAACTACCAATACCACTACCCTCAGGATGTGTGATTTATTTATGAAAAAAAAATGGACCTTAGTGTTTACGTTTCATGCTGTTTCTTACTCCTCCTGTTCTTGTTCTTCATTGTTCTTCTTGTTTCGTGTGTGTGTGTGTGTGTGTGTTTTCTGCTTCCTTTTCTTCTTGTTCTTCCATACCTCCTTCTTTATTTATTTTCTTCTTTGCCTGCTGTTTTTCCTCGGTTTTCTACAAGTCAGAAAAGTAACTTGAGGGAAACTTCGGCGATCTTGTTACTTGTGAATGGCGTCTATTGGTCTCTCTCTCTCTCTCTCTCTCTCTCTCTCTCTCTCTCTCTCTCTCTCTCTCTCTCTCTCTCTCTCTCACACAGGACGATTAACTGTGTAAAACTATCTAACTCATGAATAATGTAGAACAAATTATCTTTACTTTCTGGTTCCGTAAGGTGAATCGGAGAGTATTTACATAATGCTGTGATTCTCATTATTCATCCTATGTATAAAATAATCACAATGATGAAGAGTGAAGGAGTAATTAAGACGAGCATATGTTAAGGAGAAGTTTACAGTGGGTGAGTGATGATAATGGTGGCGTTGATGGTGTTGGTGGGTGGTGCAGGTGGTGGGGGGGGTGGTGTTGGTGGGTGGTGCAGGTGGTGGGTGGTGCAGGTGGTGGGGGGGTGGTGGGTGGTGGCAGGTGGGGTAGCCAGGGTGGCAGGTGGGGGGTTGTGTTGTGGCTGTGCAGGTGGCGGGGGTGGTGCTGGTGGGTGGCAGGGTGGTGGGGGTGGTGGGTGGTGTGGTGGCAGGTGGTAAAACAGGGTGAAGCAGGTGGCAGGTGGTGGGGGGGGGGTTATTATTGTACCCTGGCTCACCTCTGTTCATGTTTATTCATTAGAATTCTTTTGGGATGACAACTTGTTGGGAATGCATTGACTGAATCTCCTGAACGACCGATCCCTTCTTCAGTAGTGAATATGCAGGAATATTACACACACACACACACACACACACACGCACACAAACACACACACACACACACACACACACACACACACACACACACACACACACACACACACACACACACACACACCACACGCACACACACACACGTAAAACGCACTTCCTTTAAAACTCTATAATCGTAATAAGAAGATGAAAGCAGAATGAAGCACACACACACATTGCTACACACACACACACACACACACACACACACACACACACACACACACACACTTTCACACACACTTTCACACACACTTTGCATCAGTAGTTTCCGGGAATATACTGCTGCTCGCGTACAGGTTTACCTTGCTATAATTTAGGTCCATTGTAGTGTACAGTCATCGTCCCACTGGTTTACCTTAAGTTTACCTTCATAATGGTATGTATTCCCCTGGTTTACCTTGCTAGATATACCTCCATCATACGGGTATATTCCTCAGATTTAACTTGCTAGATATACCTCCATTATACGGGTATATTCCTCGGGTTTACCATAATCTGTCTTCCTAAATAACAATTAATTTATTATTATTTAATATTCAACAGTGAGTAAGATAAGCTGATCCAATAATGAGTATTTCTCGTCTCAAAGGATATTCTCTTCCTCACTATACTGTGTTGTGATGGGTGAATATTACTCATCCTCACTACAAAAGATCGTGAATCATGAGTAAATATCTATAAAATATTACTCATCCCCAACAAAAACAAACAAACCTGAATAAAGACAGTGACTCAACACCCAATAGTGACTTGAACGTAACAATAACTCGTAACTATGACTGATCCAACTACGCAATAATGAGTCATATAGTTAATCTAGTGAAGGTAATTGAGTCGGTGAATAATTATAAGAGGTAATAGAGACTAGTAAGGTTCAATTAGTACATAGTAAAGTACAATGAAGTGTAATTTGTGTGTTAATGTACACCACGTGGGTGATAATTACTGTACTAAGGTTGGGTTTTTATTGTTCTTAGTTTACACGAACGAATGAGTACTTGAAAGTGTACATTGAGTTCACCTGTAGTTGTGATGTTCTGGTAAACTTTCTATAGTATACTTTCGTGAAGTTCTGGTACATTGAGTCCTGCTTAGTCAAGTATTCATAGAGAGAGTGAGTCAGAGAAAGAGAGTGAGTCAGAGAAAGAGAGTGAGTGAGAGAAAGAGAGTGAGTCAGAGAAAGAGAGTGAGTCAGAGAAAGAGAGTGAGTGAGAGAGAGAAAGAGTGAGTGAGATAATTAAATAAATCAATTGACTGTAACAACTTCCTAACAAATTTGTAGGAAAAGAGAGAAATGAGGAATAGACAGATTATAGAAATATTTTGGTACTTGAGAGAGAGAGAGAGAGAGAGAGAGAGAGAGAGAGAGAGAGGAAAATAAACAAATAATTAAAAGGAAAAATCGAAACAAAGAACGAAGAAAGATAACGATAAAAAATAAAATAATTACGAAAATACTGATAACAAAAATATAAATTGAATCAAAACACGTAAAATTTTAGAAAAAAAATACGATGAAAAAATATCTAGCTAAACAACCTTTGACCTATTCATTTCTGTGACTCTTCAGGGTCAACTTTTCCATAACATTTTAGTCCAGAGAAATTATTTTATTCTTCCTTGAAATAAACAACTATAGACAGGTTGAGATGGTATTAGTGGATGAGAAGAACACCAAGAACACGAAGAACAAGAACACGAAGAACAAGAACACGAAGAACAAGAACACGAAGAACAACAAGAACACCACTCTCCCTCCCCCCTTCATTGTTATTAGGCGTTGGGGAAATTTGATCTCAGGGGAATATGAAAAATAATCAGAGGCTGAGATTTGATTAGTGGGTGCCCCTCTGTGTATAGAGCTGTGGTGTAGGGTGGGTGGGGGAGGGGAGGGGGTGTGGGTGGTGACTGTGATGTGGTATATGTCTGTCTGTGTCTTTCTATCTGTCTTATTTTATCTATTTTTTTCTGTATCTTTCTGCTGTCTATTCATGTCTTCTCTCTCTCTCTCTCTCTCTCTCTCTCTCCTTTTCACATTATATCATCATATTACAACGTGTTCACTGTTAAAAGCTGATGTCTTATCGTTAATGCTGTCGAGTGTTAAGTGTCTCTTGTTAGCTGTCGATTAGCTTCCTAGTTTAGCTGTGTAGTGCTGACTGTGGATGTATAGCTGAGGACAACTTTGTAAAATAAAGATAACTTTTTGGTAATTTGTATGTAATGTCATGTCAGGTCATTTCATTTCATGTCATGTATATTCAAGTATACATAATGTGTATTATACGATCAAGCTGACCTGATTCCACTGAAGCCGTTTTTAGCTATCTCAACGTAACCAAACTTTACCTAAATTAAGTTAGATGATGTTAAGATTAGATTAATTTAGCTTGGTATCATTAGTTTATCGTCTATATTTATGTTTATCCTCACGTTACATCAGGGTCCTCACGTTACATCAGGGCCCTCACGCTACACCAGGGCCCTCACGTTACACCAAGGCTCTCACGTTACATCAGGGTCCTCACGCTACATCAGGGTCCTAACGTTACATCAGGGCACTCACGTTACATCAGGGCACTCACGTTACACCAAGGCCCTCACGTTACATCAGGGCACTCACGTTACATCAGGGTCCTAACGTTACATCAGGGCACTCACGTTACATCAGGGTCCTAACGTTACATCAGGGCACTCACGTTACATCAGGGCACTCACGTTACACCAAGGCCCTCACGCTACATCAGGGCCCTCACGTTACACCAAGGCCCTCACGTTACATCAGGGCACTCACGTTACATCAGGGTCCTAACGTTACACCAGGGCCGTCACGTTACATCAGGGCCCTCACGTTACACCTGGGTCCTCACGTTACACCAGGGCCCTCACGTTACATCAGGGTCCTCACATTACATCAGGACCCTCACGTTACACCAGGGACCTCACGCTACATGAATGCTCCTCTTAGCTCTCCCTGGAACCGTGAGTAACGGAAGACCGAGTCCATTCATAATTGTCCACTCATATCGATGTTTCCAAGTACAGTATTGAGTTTATCTACCGTAACATTACTTACTCGGGTGGTCATGGCAGCTAAATTATGATCCAGTCCATTTTGTTAAGCTTTATATACTTTTCTAGGAGTTAAAGCTTAAGCTGATCCCTAAAGACATGGGAGCTTAATTATAATCCAGTCCATTTTGTCTATTTTTTTATATTTTTTCAGGGAGTTAAAGCTTAAGCTGATCCCTAAAGACATGGGAGCTTAATTATGATCTAGTCCATTTTGTCTATTTTTTTTTCAGGGAGTTAAAGCTTAAGCTGATCCCTAAAGACATGGGAGCTTAATTATGATCTAGTCCATTTTCTCAAGCTTTCTATACTTTTCTAGGAGTTAAAGCTTAAGCTGATCCCTTAAGAAATACTTTTAAAACTGTTTAATGAAGGGATATATTGCTCATTTGGTAGTTATAAACACGAAATGTCTCCAATGAACCTTTTCTGGCTTGGAAATGGAGTCTGCAGGGTCTGGATTCCAGGCGATTGGCGAGATAATCCTGGAATTGGCGATATAATCCAGGAATTGGCGAGATAATCCTGGAATTGGTGGACAGGAGCTTCCCAACGCGCCAGGAATCCTCCATGATATGTACGGTCCTTAACCTACCTAAGACTCAATAACTACCTTCACTTGTGTTACCGTTGTGTTGCTGTTGAAATGATTACCTAGAAGGGAGTCTCTGTTCCCTCGAATACAAAACAGTTAACGGAGCCAGGATAAACATTTAGGTTATGACTCGAATTTTTACTGTTAACGGGAAACTGAGAGAGATTAAGCTAATCCAGGGATATAAAGGGATTAACGATATGAAAAAGAGAGACAGACAGACAGACAGACAGACAGACAAAAAAACAGACAGACACAGACACACATACAGAGACACACAAAGAGAGACAGGTGTAAGACATAGACATTTATACATTACTCAATATTTATAGTTAGCCAAAAAAAACCCGAAGATTTATGACCCCAATAAGGTAAGTGGTAACGAAGTCTTGAGAGACAGCGAGACAATTAGAGTCTTCGTAAAAATAAGTGATGTTCTCGGTAATTAGTGAACATGAAGGTCTCGTTACACCTTTTATTACTGCTCGGAATTACCCGCTTAAGCACCCAGGTAATTGTAAGATAAATTAACTAGATGAAGGAAAAGTTTCATTATTTTCTTATTATTATTTTCTGTAAGTTTTGTTTAGATAATAATAAAAATAATAAGCCAGTCCATTTTGTCATTCTAAATAAACTATATTTTATTTACGAGTTTCATAAAGATAACAAAATAAGTTCTAGTCGATAGTATTCCTAGAGAGAGAGAGAGAGAGAGAGAGAGAGAGAGAGAGAGAGAGAGAGAGAGAGAGAGAGAGAGAGTCATACATATAATGGTTACAGAATTAAGAAGAGGGAGTAACGCTATTGCATGTTTTCAAGTCTCGTGGTAGTATATGTGTCTTAAACTGTATACATAAAGTCAGCATCATCTCTTTTAATGTCATGGAGCTGTGATTGTCTGTTACCTGCCGACACACGCGTTTAAACCTGATGGATCATGTACCCACAGGAGGCAGGATGGAACAGGATGGAAAGGGTGGGAGAGGAGGAGGTATAGTGCTTCCCCATCTCTCGCTGACAACTGATTCATAAGCCAGTCATACGCCCTCAGCTCTCTTCGTTTTACCGGTCTCATTTGAATATAAATTGTGCCCGTGTGTGAGGCAGAGGGTAGTGGTAGAGTGTGTGTGTGTGTGTGTGTGTGTGTGTGTGACAGAAAAACACTCACTTAAACTCTACAGTATTTTTATAGATGTATTAAGTAAAGACACAAGAATAAACAAAGAAAATTATCAGATTAAGATGAAAATCGTAATATTTTCCATTTCAGTCTAAGTCTTCGGTCGGTAATAACATAATTTTCCCTTAACAAGTAACTCCGTTTTCTTTTTCCTATGCCTCCTACATCTCTATTCCCCCTCTCATGTTGCCTACGACCCTTGCTTCCTTTCATACTTCCCTCCCTCTCTCTTGTTTCTAAAATTTGTATTCCTCCAACTACTAATACACCCCCACCACCACCCACCTCTCCCACCAACCACTCTTCCCCCCTCCCCCACCCGCCCCCTACCACACAGTGTGCCGGGCTGCATCAGTGGTAGTAGAATTTCCTAAGCTGTTAACCACTTGCAATATTCGTTGAGAAAAGAAAAAAAATATTGAAGTGTTTTAATGGTCTTGTGAAAGTTAAAGGGAATAGGTATGTATGTAGATGAAGATATGTTAATGAGTAGTTTTTGCTAGAGAACCTGAAAGAACATATAGAGAAATTATGTAGTTTAGTGACTTACATATTCAACTGGGTGTTGGTTCTCTTTACGGCGATACTGGTGCCAAAATGTACGCATGCTTTTTCCTGTAGTGTCCGTGGGGATATACAAACATACAGACGGATTAAAAACAGGTATTTTATCGTTCCTGTAGGTGGTAAGGTAAAAAAAATAAACACTCGTAAGATGGTTAGCTGCTGAGGGAAAACTAAAAACAAACTTGGGTCAAAATACACTGAAACAAGACTAGTACAGGGAAGACGTTCAGGAAGCGAGGCGGAACAAGCTAAGGATGGATCCTGTTAATCCACGTAGTAGCCTTAACAGG
>NW_024716583.1:0-5348 GCF_018991925.1 Homarus americanus | reverse complement strand
CTCGATCAGGGGACTATGTTATACCTCGATCAGGGGCCTTGTTATACTGGATCAGGTCCTTTGTTATACTCGATCAGGGGCCTTTGTTATACTCAATCAGGGAACTTTTGCTATACCTGATGAGGGGCGCTTTTGTTATACCCGGACCAGGCGACTCTTGTTATACCTGACCAGGGGACTTTGTTATACCTGTTGATCAGGGGACGTTGTTATAATTTCTGGATCAGTGGACTTTGTTGCGCTCGATCAGCGGACTTTGTTATACTCAGATCAGGGGAATTTGTTATACCTGATTAGGGTCTTTGTTATACGGATCAGGGGCCTCGATCAGGGGCCTTTGTTATACTCGGATCAGGGCCCTTTGTAATACTCGATGAGGGCTTTTTGTTAAACCTGATCAGGAGACTATGTTATACTGGATCATGGTCCTTTGTTATACCTGATCAGGGGCCTTTGTTATAATTGATCAGGGCCTTGTTAAAATCGATCAGGGGGCTATGCTATACTCGATGAGGGGGCTCGTTATACTCGATCAAGGGCCTTTGTTGTACCTCGATGAGGGCCTGTTGTTCTCGGGATCAGGGGTCTTTTGTTATACTTTTCGATAACAGGTTCTTGTTATACTCGATCAGGGGACTTTGTTATACCTCGATCACGGGCTTTGTTATACTCGATCAGGTAATTTGTTATATCGATCAGCAGACCTTGTTATACTCGGGATCAGGGGACTTTATCATATTCGATGAGGGTGCTGAAATATTCCGAAGAGGGGGCTTTTGAAATATTCGATGAGGGCTTTTGAAATACCTGATCAGGGGATTCCTTTGTTATACCCAATGAGGGGGCTTTGCTATACTCTGGATCAGTGGACTTTTATTACACTCTGATTAGGGACTTTTGTTATATTCGATCAGGGGGGCTTTGCTATACTCAATCAGGGGCTTGCTAGCCCGATCAGGGGCTTCTGCTATACTGATTAGGGCCTTTGTTGTACCTGTTGAGGGGCTTTGTTATACCAATCAGGGCCTTTGATATACTCAAGAGGTCTTTTTTATACTGATCCGGGACTCTTTGTTATACTCGATCACGGGCTTTTGTTATACCTGATCAGGGGACTGCTATGATCAGGGTCTTTTGTTATATTCGATCTGGGTCCTTGTTATAATTTCGGGCTGAGTGTGGGCTTTGTTGCCCGATCAGACCATATGTTATACTCGATCAGGGGCCTTTGTTATACCTGCTGGATCAGGGTCCTTTGTTATACCTGATCAGGGGCCTTTGTTATACCCAATCAGGGAACTTCTTGTTATACTCTGATGAGGGGCCATATACTCGGACCAGGCGACTTTATATACCTGGATCAGGGGATCGCCTTTTTGTTATACTCGATCAGGGGACTTTGTTATACTCTTGGATCAGTGGATTTTTTATGTTCGATCAGGGGTGGACTTTGTTATACTCGATCAGGGAATTTGTTATACCGATTAGGGTCTTCTTTGGTTATATTTGATCAGGGCCTCGATCAGGGCCTTTTGTTATACTCGATCAGGGCCTCGGTAATACCATGAGGGCTTTGTTAAACTCGATCAGGAATATGTTATACTGATCATGGTCCTTGTTATACCCGGGATCAGGGCCTTTGTTATACTCTCGATCAGGGCCTTTTGTTAAAATCGATCAGGGGGCTATGCTATACTCGATGAGGGGGGCTTGTTTAGCCTGATCAAGGGCCTTTGTTGTACTCGGATGAGGGCCTTTGTTGTTCTCGATCAGGGGTTTTTGTTAAATTTTATAACAGGTCTTGTTATACTCGATGAGGGGCCTTTGTAATACTCGATGAGTGGCTTTTGTTATACTCGATCAGGGGACTATGTTATACTCAATCGGGGTTCTTTGTTATCCTCGATGAGGGGCCTTTGTTGTACTCGATGAGGGGCCTTTGTTGTACTCTATCAGTGGACTTTGTTATACTCGATCAGGGGACTTTGTTATAAGCGATCAGGGGACTTTGTTCTACTCGATCAGGGGCCTTTGTTATACTCGATGAGGGGGCTTTGTTATACTCGACCAGGGGACTTTGTTATACTCGACCAGGGGACTTTGTTATACTTGATCAGTGGACTTTGTGATACTCAATCAGGGGAATTTGTTATACTCGACCAGAGGACTTTGTTATACTCGACCAGAGGACTTTGTAATACTTGATCAGGGGCCTCGATCAGGGGCCTTTGTTATACTCGATCAGGGGCCATTGTAATACTCGATGAGGGGATTTTATTATACTCGATCAGGGGACTATGTTATACTCGATCAGGGGCCTTTGTTATACTCGATCAGGGTCCTTTGTTATACTCGATCAGGGCCTTTGTTATACTCGATCAGGAACTTTGTTATACTCACAGGGGGCTTTGTTATACTCGACCAGGCGACTTTGTTATACTCGACCAGGGACTTTGTTATACTCGATCAGGGGACTTTTGTTATACTCGATCAGTGGACTTTGTTATATTCGATCAGCGGACTTTGTTATACTCGATCAGGGGAATTTGTTATACTCGATTAGGGGTCTTTGTTATACTTGATCAGGGGCCTCGATCATGGGCCTTTGTTATACTCGATCAGGGCCTTTGTTATACTCGATCAGTGGACTTTGTTATATTCGATCAGCGGACTTTGTTATACTCAATGAAGGGGCTTTGTTATACTCGACCAGGGGACTTTGTTTTACTTGATCAGGGGCCTCGATCAGGGGCCTTTGTTATACTCCAACAAGGGCCTTGGTAATACTCAATGAGGGGCTTTTGCTATACTCGATCAGGGGACTATGTTATACTCGATCAGGGCCTCGACCAGCGGCTTTTGTTATGCTCGACCAGGGGCCTTTGTTATGCTCGATGGGGGATATGTTATACTCATTAGAGAGGGCTTTGTTATACTCGATCAGGGGAATTTCGTTATACTCGATTAGTGGACTTTGTTATACTCGATTTGGGATCTTTGATATACTCGATCAGGGGACTTTGTTATACTCGATTAGGGGCCTTTGTTATACTCGATCAGGGGCCTTTGTTATACTCTCGATCAGGGGCCTTTGTTGTACTCAATCAAGGGCCTTTGTTATACTCGATGGGGCCTTTGTTATACTTGATCAGAGGCCTTTGTTATACTCGATTTGGGGCCTTTGTTATACCCGATGAGGGGCCTTTGTTATACTCGATCAGGGGGCTTTGTTATACTCAAGCAGGGGCCTTTGTTATATTCGATTAGGGGAATTTGTTATACTCGATCAGAGGTCTTTGTTATACTTTATCAGGGGCCTTTGTTATATTCGATCAGGGAACTTTGTTATACTCGATCAAGGGAATTTGCTATACTCGATTCGGGGTCTTTGTTATACTTGATCAGGGGCCTCGATTAGGGGCCTTTGTTATACTCGATGAGGGGCCTTTGTAATACTCTATGAGGGGCCTTTGTTATACTCGATCAGGGGGCTTTGCTACACTCGATCAGGGGGCTTCGTTATACTCGATTAGGGGCCTTTGTTGTACTCGTTGAGGGGCCTTTGTTGTACTCAATCAGGGGCCTTTGATATACTCGATAAGAGGTCTTTTTTATACTCGATCCGGGGACTTTGTTATACTCGATCACGGGGCATTGTTATACTCGATTAGGGGAATTTGTTATACTCGATTAGTGGACTTTGTTATACTCGATCAGGGGACTTTGTTATACTCGATCAGGGGACTTTGTTATACTCGACCAGCAGCTTTTGTTATGCTCGACCAGGGGCCTTTGTTATGCTCGATGAGGGGATATGTTATACTCGATGAGGGGGCTTTGTTATTCTCGACCAGGGGACTTTGTTATACTCGACCAGGGGACTTTGTTATACTCGACCAGGGGACTTTGACATACTCGATCAAAGGAATTTCTTGTACTCGACCATGGGATTTTGTTATACTCGACCAGGGGACTTTGTTATACTTGATCAGGGGCCTGGATCAGGGGCCTTTGTTATACTCGATCAGGGGCCTTTGTTTTACTCAATGAGGGGGCGTTGTTATACTCGTTCAGGGGACTATTTTATACTCGACTAGGGGACTTTGTTATGCTTGATCAGGGGACTTTGTTATACTCGATCAGGGGCCTTTGTTATACTCGATGAGGGGGCTTTGTTATACTCGACCAGGGGACTTTACTCGACCAGGGGACTTTGTTATACTTGATCAGGGGACTTTGTTATACTCGATGAGGGGAATTTGTTATACTCGAACAGGGGACTTTGTTATACTCGACCAGGGGACTTTGTTTTACTTGATCAGGGGCCTCGATCAGGGGCCTTTGTTATACTCCAACAAGGGCCTTTGTAATACTCAATGAGGGGCTTTTGTTATACTCGATCAGGGGACTATGTTATACTCGATCAGGGGCCTTTGTTATATTCGATCAGGGTCCCTTGTTATACTCGATCAGGGGCCTTTGTTATACTCGATCAGGGGGCTTTCCTATACTCGATGAGGGAACTTTGTTATGCTCGATCAGGGGATATGTTATACTCGATTAGGGGACTTTGTTATACTCGATCAGGGGACTTTGTTATACTCGATCAGTGGACTTTGTTATACTCGACCAGAGGACTTTGCTAAACTCGATCAGAGGAATTTGTTATACTCGATTATTGGTCTTTGTTATACTTGATCAGGGGCCTCGATCAGGGGCCTTTGTTATACTCGATCAGGGCCTTTGTAGTACTCTATGCGGGGCTTTTGTTATACTCGATCAGGCGACTATGTTATACTCGATCAGGGCTCTTTGTTATACACGATGAGGGGCCTTTGTTATACTCGATCAGGGGCCTTTGTTGTACTCGATGAGGGGCCTTTGTTGTACTCGATCAGGGGCCTTTGTTATACTCGATAAGAGGTCTTTGGTATACTCGATCAGGGGACTTTGTTATGCTCGATCACGGGGACTTTGTTATACACGATCAGGGGACTTTGTTATACTCGATTAGGGGCGTTTGTTATACTCGATCAGGGGCCTTTGTTATACTCGATGAGGGGGCTTTGTAATACTCGACCAGGGGACTTTGTTATACTTGACCAGGGAACTTTGTTATACTCGATCAGGGGAATTTGTTATACTCGATTAGGGGTCTTTGTTATATTTGATCAGGGGCCTCGATCAATGGCCTTTGTTATACTCGATGAGGGACCTTTGTAATACTCGATGAGTGGCTTTTGTTATACTCGATCAGTGGACTATGTTATACTCGATCGGGGTTCTATGTTATCCTCGATGAGGGGCCTTTGTTGTACTCGATCAGGGGCCTTTGTTATACTCTATCA
>NW_024716582.1:0-17609 GCF_018991925.1 Homarus americanus | reverse complement strand
TTTCGCCAGACCCTACCTGTCATTCCTCGAAGCACTACAGCTGATGAACTGAATGCGTGCCTCAAGGCATCATACCTTTGGAGAAGTGTTCAGACACTCACCCTATCCACAAACATGAGAGCACATCTACAAGGAGATCAGGATGCTGGACGGTTTGCAAACCTTCTACTACAGATTGGGAATGGAACTTTCCCTGTTGATTCAGAAGGACAAATAATCATTCCTCAAGGATGTGGAAATGTTGTAAAGTACCCAAGCATTATCCACCACTACAAGGATCACAAGTGGCTGCGTGAACGCGCAATTCTGGCACCAAAGAATGAAACAGTGGCTGAAATCAACATGACTCTACTCAGACAGCTTCCAGGTAGTGAGACCTCATTCAAGTCTGTTGATACAGTAAGGACCAGGACCAAGCAGTCTAGTACCCTGCAGAATTCCTTAATTCTTTGGAGCCCGCTGGAATGCCTCCTCACCACCTCACTCTCAAGATTGGAACTCCTATAATGCTCTTAAGAAATCTTGAACCACCAAGGCTCTGCAATGGCACAAGACTGGTGGTGAAGAACATGATGCCACATGTACTGGAAGCTACAATACTGACAGGAAAAGCTAAAGGAGAGGACGTGTTTATACCAAGGATACCTCTCATCACCACAGACCTGCCATTTGAGTTCAAGCGACTTCAGTTCCCGGTTAAAGTGAGCTTTGCCATGACCATCTGCAAATGCCAGGGACAGTCCCTAAAGATGGTTGGCTTAAACCTGGTGTTTCCTTGCTTCTCTCATGGACAGTTCTATGTTGGATGCTCCAGAGTGGGAACTGGCAAATATCTGTACATACTTGCTGCTAATGCCAAAACCAAAAATGTGGTCTACCCTAATGCACTACAGTGAGACAATGTCACAGTTCACTCCCCGTGGTTGGCGACAGTTCGCCAACTGCACTGACTATCCATTACTCCGGAGCACGATACGCAAATCGATTAACATCCAGATCCGCAATTACTGCTGGGTAAACAGTCGCATATGGTGTAAAGAAATTTGATTCATGCATACATACATACATACATACAAACAAGTACACACGCAAATACACACGTATATATACATTATTATGTACATATTCACAACAAACCAGTGTAATACCCTCATGTAATACCCTCCTCGGGCGCCACAGGGCTGCCAGCAAGTTGCTTATAATAAAATGAAATGAAAATACGAAACTTTGCCGCAGTGTTGTTGTTGGTGAGGAAAGTTTAAGATTACATTCATTGTCCCTGACGCTGACTAAGTCTATCTTGACCTGGAAGTTCCTGTCCTCCTCCGGCAGAAGGAAATGAAAAAAAAAAAGAATTGAGACAGTAAATGAACGATAAACAGAAGAAAACAAGAGAAAAATAACCATTATTTCATATATAATGGTGAGGTAACACAATAAATATTTTCCGGCTTAGGTTAAGAGCGAACTCATCCTTTGGTTTTTAAACGTAAAAAAAGTACTCATTTATTTCAAGTAAACTCGTACCAACTCATATAACGTGGA
Source organism: Homarus americanus (assembly GCF_018991925.1). Classification (NCBI taxonomy): domain Eukaryota; kingdom Metazoa; phylum Arthropoda; class Malacostraca; order Decapoda; family Nephropidae; genus Homarus; species Homarus americanus. The sequence goes on along the minus strand of NW_024716582.1, from coordinate 16,064 downwards.
TCCAAAATGTTGGAGGCTCAGACCCTCGAGGTTTATCAGCTCGAGAAGCTAAACATACACAAACATCTTTGTCTAAGTTGAGAGGATCAATGGCATTACTACCACCGAGGACACAACCACTGTTTTATGCTCAGTAATATTTATGTTACCTGCATATTATATTAATCACATATCCTTCGACACACACACACACACACACACAGTTAATATCGTAGCAGTTTGTAGTTTATTTGAATCTTTATCTTTTTATTAAGGAATTGGAAACAAAAATAGAATTCTACCAATAAACACAACTGGTGTTCATACTTGTGTTTAATAAGTGAAAGATAAAACAGGAATACAGTATTAAAATTAATCGAGTTGTTAAAGTTATTTTTGCATTTCGCATTGAATTGTCTGTTCGTTCATTGCCCTACAATTATATTATATATTTACATCTAAACAAATTTAAAAAGAAACCGTAGAGTAAAGACATAATGTAGTGCCAAAGTGAAAGATAACAGAGAGTGACCATCGTCCTACACTGCCATATTCTCTTAAAATTATCTCGACGTATTCATTGTCGTCTCGAGTCTGTCTCTACTCCTCTTTATATTTTGCTGTATAATAAAGTGTGATAACCCTTCTGTATATATTTTAATAATTTAGTTAAGCTAATCTTGTAATCTTAAGACAACACAAACCGCAGAAGCAGTGTAACTAACTAATCCCAACTCAGCCTGAGGTAGGTTTAAAAAGTTCTCTCTCTCATAATTACTTATTACGCCAACGTCATGTTAGAAAAAAAAAATTTAAGTGAGTTATAATTATTATGGTTGGTGTTCATTATTCTCAGTGTAAAAAAATTATTAGATGTATTTTCTCCGTAGTTGTAGGATTGTAGTTGTAGTTTGTCTCCGTAAAGTTTGTATGATTATAGTTTTGAGTTAGTTATGTATTGTTGTAGTTTTTGCCTCCTTCAACGTTGTATGATTGTAGTACTGTAGTGAGTTACGGTGAATGGTTGGAACTGAACCGTACGGATGAAGCAGTCAGTAGCTGAACCATACAACTAAACCGCGTAATTGAGCGATTCAATTGACCCATTTAGCTGAGTGTGAAGTTCCCGTATATTTACTTTACTTAAGTTACGCCAAAAATTTTCAGGAAATGAACTTTACGTTGAGAGTCTGAACCTCCCTACAGCCTCTTGGTGGAGATGTTGGCAGGCGATGTGGGTGTCACTGAGGTGCTGTGGGTGTCACTCAGGTGGTGTGGGTGTCACTGAGGTGTTGTGGGTGTCACTGAGGTGTTGTGGGTGTCACTGAGGTGCTGTGGGTGTCACTCAGGTGGTGTGGGTGTCACTGAGGTGTTGTGGGTGTCACTGAGGTGGTATGGGTGTCACTGAGGTGGTGTGGGTGTCACTGAGGTATTGTGGGTGTCACTCAGGTGGTATGGGTGTCACTCAGGTGGTATGGGTGTCACTCAGGTGTTGTGGGAGTCACTCAGGTGTTGTGGGTTAATTATATACTGATCACGTCACTTTAGCCTTTATGTGGAAAGTGTTGACCAGATCCAACAACCCACAGAGTTAAGACGCACTCATTAGACTATACAATACTCAGCGTCAGTTGCCTCTCTCAGCCTTTATAATGCTTCAACCAGGAGGACAAACACACGCACACACAGAAAGAGGAAGGCAGTTGATAACACAGACGGGTTGAGGAGACACAGAAAATAGCGGCTTGTCCTACACCATCATGGAGTGGCTATGCTTACGGTATTCTAGCTGATACGTGCCAGTGAGACGTACTGTATGTCGGGCTTCATTTCATTCCTACCATTTAACACCTAACCTTAAAACATATCTGTACACCTAACTATACACTTAGCCTAACCTAACCCTTACTATAGCTGACCTAACGCAACCTAACCTAAGCTCTAACCTCTCCAAGCCCTTAGCAAGCGATATGTAGTATAATATAATTTAATGTTATGTTCACACTAACGATCGGAAAATGAATACTCAACTTTAACACATAGACCAGGACGCGCCTTCAAGTTTAGTAAAGAGGGGATAAGAGAGGGTGTGCATCCTGGCCAATTTTTCTTTTTCCGTATAACTTTCGAGGCTTCTCCAGACTTAAGAAAGTTGTGTTTACATCTCAAGAAGGTGAATGAGCAAACGAAGTGCGATGGGGAGGGGAGGGGTCACCTGTGGTCTGTGTCCACAACCCTATCTCTCCCACACACGGCTCCCACAACCCTATCTCTCCTACACACGGCTCCCACAACCCTATCTCTCCCACACACGGCTCCCACAACCATATCTCTCCCACACACGGCTCCCACAACCATATCTCTCCCACACACGGCTCCCACAACCTTATCTCTCCCACACATGGCTCCCACAATCCTATCTCCCCCACACATGGCTCCCACAATCCTATCTCCCCCACACACGGCTCCCACAACCCTATCTCCCCCACACACGGCTCCCACAACCCAAATACACACGTTTTACTTCCATAAGTCTTAATGGGAGGAAGGTCAAGCTCTTCACCATATAGAGACGAATTAGATGATAAATAATGAAAAAAAAATATTACGAGTTTCTAAAGAGATTAATTTTAATTGTTGTATTGTAGTTATTGTATTTTCTTCATATGATTCCTCTCAGCTGGTGTTTTTGTGGGTTAAACTCTTACAAAGTTCTCACAAGTTAGTTACGACGATCGGTGTAAGTGTTTTATTTTTCGTTAATGAGATTGCTTTTTTTGATCAGAAGCGATGTGATTGGACCTGGGCTGTTGTTTTAACCTCCTTCAGTGTGTTTTATATATATATATATATATATAATGGGGGGCGGGGGTTCTTTTTATAGAACATATATATATATATATATATATATATATATATATATATATATATATATATATATATATATATATATATATATATAATGGGGGGCGGGGGTTCTTTTTATAGAACATATATATATATATGTGTGTGTGTGTGTGTGTGTGTGTGTGTATTTGAGTGGTCCCAGATAATTATATTATATTCTATTATGAATCACGAGAATATGGATGTTGGTACCCCCTTCCCCCCCCTCCCACACACACACACACGGTGCTATGAGCATATAGTTGTACGGATTAAACGACTGAATGATACACACACAACTTGGCCATTTACCATAACCTCACTGGCGGTGCAGAAAATTAAAGCGACTGAAAGTGTCTGATGGTGCGTTGAAACAAGCTTTATTGACCGTTGTGTTGCGCTGTGTTGTGCCGCGTTGTGTTGTGTCATGTGTTGAATATTGCTGGACATTTCACTTCATTTCAGTGTTTGTTGCAATCAAAGCGAACCTTTATGAAACATAGTATTGACAGTGACATATTGAGTGTCAAATTCATGGGGTTTTCTGGTATACAACGATATGCCGAACTGTGAAAATATATATGAAAGTGAAAGTTTGATTTATATGATGCTAGGCTGCGTAACCAATATATGACATAAAAATAGTATTATAAGTGTGCAAAATGGATACAGGATTACAAAATAAACCAACTGTAATAATAGTGTAAAATATCACCTAAATAATCGATCTATTAAAAAGAACTTAATCTTCCTTGTTGCTGGTCAGTTAATAAATAAACAGACAATCAGAACCATTTATAAACCCTCAGAACAAAATAACAAAAACACTGATATAAGGATGATGAACACACACTAACCTTAGAACAAGTAGATCAGGTTCTCACTACTCTCTTAACGCTTTCTACCAAATATGAACAGATGACGTTACTAATTATTAGAGATGACATAATAATAATAATAAATAATAATAATTAACGGTTTATTGAAAAAGTTCTGCAGCCCGAAGGCTGAAAATATACATTGGGCATAAATGACTTATTACATACGTTGGTGGTTTAACAAAAGCCTTCATTAGAGAAAGGTAAAGGAACATACAGTGAACATACAGATTAATGTAGGTGTTGAACAGCAAAAACGTAGTGTAGTAACTCCCTCCCAGATGGTGTTAGGAGGGACCTCACGTGGTGTAGTAGTTCCCTCACAGATGGTGTTATGAGGGGCCTCACGTGGTGTAGTAATTCCCTCCAGATGGTGTTATGAGGGGCTCACGTGGTGTAGATGGTGTTATGAGGGGCCTCACGTGGTGTAGTAATTCCCTCACAGATGGTGTTATGAGGACTCACGTGGTGTAGTAATTCCCTCACAGATGGTAGTTATGTTAGGAGGGACCTCACGTGGTGTAGTATTCTCTCACAGATGGTGTTATGAGGGGCCTCACGTGGTGTAGTAATTCCCTCACAGATGGTGTTATGAGGGGCCTCACGTGGTGTAGTAACTCCTTCACATATGGTGTTATGAGGGGCCTCACGTGGTGTAGTAATTCCCTCACAGATGGTGTTATATGAGTGAGGTGTGGTTCCAGGCCTTCCTATCGTAAACGGATTAACACATCGCTGGTAGTTGGGTCTCACGGGCCGTTATCACTGGGTACCTGGGACCTCACTGTGTGAAAGGTCAACTTGGGTACCACTGTTACTGTTGAGTTGTTCTCACTGACTTAAGCACTGTTCATCACTGTTCACCTCTGTTTAACACTGGCTCCATTTCTTTCCTAAATGAAAAAGTAACTTCTGGCGTGAACTTGTTGATATTCCGGTGGGGAGTAGGGTTCAGGGGAGGGAGTTGGTATAGGCCAACATAACAGTTGACCTGGCTGCTCTGAGAGGAGCGCCAGGTACGTCTTGACCCTTCGGTGGTCAAGGATACATTTGTATCTCCGTATGATTGATGGCAACATTGGGGTCCTTGGAAAGTAAGTTGATTCTTTTAGTCATAAGAAAAATTCCTAGACATAAAACAATAAAGCCGGTGAATGACAACCAATAGAGGCTTTTATTTTTTTAATTTTTGCTGTGGTATATTTTTTTTAATTTGGAAAAAAAAAAGGAATTTCATTGTTATCAGATTATTTTGTGAGGTTTAGTTTTTATATAATAATAATAATAATAATAATAATTAACGGTTTATTGAAAAAGTTCTGCAGCCCGAAGGCTGAAAATATACATTGGGCATAAATGACTTATTACATACATTGGTGGTTTAACAAAAGCCTTCATTAGAGAAAGGTAAAGGAACATACAGATTAATGTAGGTGCTGAACAGCAAAAACGTAGTGTAGTAACTCCCTCCCAGATGGTGTTAGGAGGGACCTCACGTGGTGTAGTAGTTCCCTCACATGGTGTTATGAGGGGCCTCACGTGGTGTAGTAATTCCCTCACAGATGGTGTTATGAGGGGCCTCACGTGGTGTAGTAATTCCCTCACAGATGGTGTTATGAGGGGCCTCACGTGGTGTAGTAATTCCCTCACAGATGGTGTTATGAGGGGCCTCACGTGGTGTAGTAATTCCCTCACAGATGGTGTTATGAGGGGCCTCACGTGGTGTAGTAATTCCCACACAGATGGTGTTATGAGGGCCTCACGTGGTGTAGTAACTCCTTCACATATGGTGTTATGAGGGGCCTCACGTGGTGTAGTAATTCCCTCACAGATGGTGTTATATGAGTGAGGTGTGGTTCCAGGCCTTCCTATCGTAGACGGATTAACACATCGCTGGTAGTTGGGTCTCACGGGCCGTTATCACTGGGTACCTGGGACCTCACTGTGTGAAAGGTCAACTTGGGTACCACTGTTACTGTTGAGTTGTTCTCACTGACTTAAGCACTGTTCACCACTGTTCACCTCTGTTTAACACTGGTTCCATTTCTTTCCTAAATGAAATAGTAACTTCTGGCGTGAACTTGTTGATATTCCGGTGGGGAGTAGGGTTCAGGGGAGGGAGTTGGTATGGGCCAACATAACAGTTGACCTGGCTGCTCCGAGAGGAGCGCCAGGTACGTCTTGACCCTTCAGTGGTCAAGGATGTACTTACATACTACGTGATGTGGAGGACCAGGACGGGATGTGGAGGACCAAGATGTGATGTGAAGGACAAGGACGTGATGTGGAGGACCATGGCGTGATGTGGAGGACCAGGACCTGATGTGGAGGACCAGGACGTGATGTGGAGGACCAAGATGTGATGGAGGACCAGGATGTGATGAAGGACAAACGTGATGTGGGGGACCAGGACGGGATGTGGAGGACCAGGACGGGATGTGGAGGACCAGGATGTGATGTGCAGGACAAGGACGTGATGTGGAGGACCATGGCGTGATGTGGAGGACCAGGACGTGATGTGGAGGACCAGGACGTGATGTGGAGGACCAAGATGTGATGTGGAGGACCAGGATGTGATGTGGAGGACCAGGACGTGATGTGAAGGACAAGGACGTGATGTGGAGGACCAGGACTTGATGTGGAGGACCAAGATGTGATGTGGAGGACCAGGCCGTGATGTGGAGGACCAGCCCGTGATGTGGAGGACCAAGATGTGATGTGAAGGACAAGGACGTGATGTGGAGGACCATGGCGTGATGTGAGGACCAGGCCGTGATGTGGAGGACCAGGATGTGATGTGGAGGACCAGGACGGGATGTGGAGGACCAGGACGTGATGTGGAGGACCAGGATATGATGTGGAGGACCAGGCCGTGATGTGGAGGACCATGGCGTGATGTGGAGGACCAGGATATAATGTGGAGGACCAGGCCGTGATGTGGAGGACCAAGATGTGATGTGGAGGACCAGGATATAATGTGGAGGACCAGGCCGTGATGTGGAGGACCAAGATGTGATGTGGAGGACCAGGGTGTGATGTGAAGGACAAGGACGTGATGTGGAGGACCAGGATGGGATGTGAAGGACCAGGATGGGATGTGGAGGACCAGGATATAATGTGGAGGACCAGGATGGGATGAAGGACCAGGATGGGATGTGAAGGACCAGGATGGGATGTGGAGGACCAGGATGGGATGTGGAGGACCAGGATATAATGTGGAGGACCAGGATGGGATGTGAAGGACCAGGATGGGATGTGAAGGACCAGGATGGGATGTGGAGGACCAGGATATAATGTGGAGGACCAGGGTGGCTGGAGGCCACTTTATAAAAGAATAAAAAAAAAGTAGTAGTAGTAGTAAATAATAATGATAATAATAATAATAATAATACACCTTTTTTCAATTGCAATTGAACAATGTTACTTTTGGTTTCAACATCTTCGAATGGAATCAACATTCTTACACTTGATTAATAACAATCTTTACTTTCCGTTCAACAATCATCCAAAACTTTTCAACAGTCGTTTAACACGTGACAATGTTTACTTGCTTTCAACAATCGTCTCATTCTTCATTGACAATTCACTAATACTTTCAACATTTTACAAAACTAAGTAACAATCTTTAAAACATCATAACTATGCAAAAAGTTTATGTTTTGGTGTTTTTCGTAGATCGAAAGACTAGTTGATCTTATACGAACTTTTGAAGCAAGTAACGAATCACCGAGTCGAGATGGTGTGCTACACACTCAGTATTTTCATTACGAGTGTGCAGCTTCTCCCGTATACAGTTCGTCGCCGAGCCCCTCCAGCATGCCACGGAGGCACCGAATAACAAGTGCTACAGATCGCGAGCGCATTATCGAGGCCTACAGAGCCGAACAAGATTTCCTCGTAGTTGCAGCAGCCCTTGGAGTTCAGCGCACCACGGCATACTCCATTGTGCGAGTATACCAACGCGAAAACAGGGTTGAAGCGGCTCACACAGGAGGCAGACACAAGATCATCGACAATGAAACTCTGGATCTAATAGTGATGCTGCTTGAAGCAAGCCCTATGATGACCTTGAGAGAGATAAAGGAGGAGGTCATGGATATATTTCCTACGAAACCACATTTCAGTGAGGTAACGCTTTCGCGTTATTTGGAGGGAGAGCTGATATCACTGAAAATGTCCCGTGACTCCCCAGCAGAAAGAAATTCTCCCGCAGTAAAGGAGGCGAGACACGCGTACGCTATGTGGATGCTGGCGACGGGTCTACAGCAGCAACTAGTATACATTGATGAGACAGGTATGTAATTATGTAACCACTTATCAACTATCTGTAGTATGTACTACATAATTACTTAAGTAAACTGTATGTAACGAGTGAGTACTTAATATTGATCTCAGTTTGATGCATCGTACAACTTTCCTTGTGTTAATGTTTAATTACATTACAGTATGACTATATACACTGATGTTTCATTTCCAGGGTTCAATCTGTGGACCAAGAGGACGTACGGCAGGGCAAGATGCGGGGAGCGTGTGCATCGCGCCGTTGGTGGACAGCGTGGCAGAAACACGACAGTGATTGCTGCGATAGCTGAACACTGTGGAATACTCTATCACGAAATTCACTATGGTTCAGTGACGAAGGAAGTATTCAGTGATTTCATCGCATCACTTGCAGCAATAATCGGAGACGCAAGATCCATACTTGTTCTAGACAACGCTCCAATTCACAACGGTATCGCAGCAGTCTATCCTGAGCTGAATTTCAAATTTCTCCCTCCATACTCTCCTTGTTTGAACCCCATAGAAAACTGTTTCTCTGTGTTTAAATCATACCTGAAGCAGTACCTCCACCGTGAAGCTCCACGGTGCAACGCGGCCCAAGCCAGGCAAGAAGGAGTGACTCTCAATGCACTGAGGGAGAACATTTTGCAAGTTGGCGTGGAATTTGCACTGCCTAGTGTCACGGAACATGTTGTGTCGCAGAACTATAACCATGTTAACACCTACTTGGTTCAATGTATTGAGCGCCGAGACATCTTCAATTGATATACAGTACTAGAGTATAACCTACTGCCTTACCGTTTGTTCCACTTGAAACAATTCACAACAAAAACCTTCTATACACTCATGGGTTCTTTTTTACCTGACAGGTTACTATTCGTGAGGCAGAGGAGGAAGGCAAGTCAACGGGATGTTGATATGACACTCCTCTCCCCAATCCCACTACCCCTCCCATCCTCACCTACCTCCATCCCTACCTTACAGCCAGGCAGAAACAACCCACCAAGGTGTACGAGGCCTTTACTTTGAATTGCTTCGTGGGAGTATCATTACACCAATGTATTTAGCTATTAGTATAAGGCCCTTTTTTCTTTGTTTCTTTTTAAGCAATCGTATGTTTTATGTAGCTACTACATACTAAAGACTAAAGACATTACATAATTACATATGTTTATACCAGAATTCATTGTGTTGTTGATATTTGTGTAAGTATACTCAAAAATTAAATATTCATGGCTGTTACTGATTTTAAAGATTGTTGAATAAATTCTTTTCAATGATGATTGTTTCAGTCGCATTGTTGAAAAGTTTGGTTGACTGTTGAAAGCAATCGGAGATATGTGGCTGTTGAAAGGTTTTGTAAATTGTCAAATCAAAATAACTGATTGTTGAATGGATTCGGAAAATAGTTGAAAGCAAATAGAAATTTGTCATTCCAAAATCTTGATTGTTAAAGGCAAGTGGTCAATTGTTCAATTGCAAATGAAAGAAGGTGTACTATTTGTAGTGATTATAAATATGTAACTTGTAGGCATAAAATATTTACAATTAAAACTACAGTGAAATTGCATTCTTCACTACTACTACACAAAGGCATTTTCACTTAAATTACAGTGGAATGTATACATTTAGACAAAGGCATATTTTTTTATTTGCGAACATTTTAAGAACATTGTAATTATTTATTTTTAAAGATAGACACCAATCAATGCACAAGTTGAAAAATGTAGTGGAATGATATTATTTGTAGATATGCATATCTTTTTTTTACGTTACAAGCATTTTCTTGGTAACTAAGACTGAACTGCGAGTACACTGTTAAATGATCAGCGGTGTTGTTGAGATAGGGAGCGTGATCACATGTTTTCTACAACGTAAATGGTATGGTATGGCAAGTAGGTAGGGCTATAATTATTTTATGAAAGACAGCACAAAGCATAACTGTTATTACAGACACACACTGAATATTTACTCATATTTGAGGTAACATTATTTTTATTATTATTATTATAATTATTGGAACTCCCCACAGAGCGTTTTGGGTTAAAGGGTGGCGAATATGAGCGGTGGGGGGTGGGGGGGGGAGGGTCGCTGTGGCAGATACAAAGGGGAGCGAGGGGGCAGTGATGGAAGGGGTGCATGGAGGTTTTTACCTGGTCAAAGGGAAAGGGGTGGGGGGGCAGCCTCACACTCACACACATACACACACACAAGGACAGACAAGAACAGGCAGAAGAATAAGCTTTTTAGTATAATAGATCATCATCATCAGTAGAGGCAGTGTCATTAGTGGTATTTGTAACAGTTGCAGTAGTAGTGCTGTTGGTGGTGTCAGAAAATATGAGCAGTAAAAATTTCTTGGAGGACGAGGAGGAATGAGGTTACGTAAAGGAAAAGAAATATGATAAACAATAAGAAGGAGCTGAGAGAGAAAGAAGGAAAGGAAAGGGAGGGTGTGAAGGGAAATTACGGAAGTGGAAGATAAAGAACAGGGAAGGAAAACTGAGGGTAGGAGGTGAAGGAAGATACCTACGTCGCTGAAATAACTATATCTTGAACAGCCCACAAAAATTATATTAGTGTGCAGACGTAGGTTTAGGGTCATCATTATAAAGAAACAATAAATTTGATGATAGTTAATTCCTTACAGGTGGTGCCGTTGTTAACCAGACCAACATGGCACAACACAACCATAACATATCAGGCGTCGATGTCTATTGGATACGATTTATTTTGTATTCCCAACTGTTCATTGTTAATAGTTTCATCAGTCGATAATGCTGCCTACCACCTCACAGTGTGGTATATTGGTTCACATACACAACTATTTACTATTTGTTTACTTCTATATTACTAGTATTAAATTATCTGTAAATATTGTCATCAAATTTCATATGTACTACATACCATAACTTTCCAGTATAGTGGAATAACCAAGTCACAAACTTGGTCACAACTTTATATGCAACATACAGCAAAAATATGAGAAAGTGTGGAATAAAAACGTGTCAGCTGTGTTTTGTATTCTATACTTATATAACCAATACACTACACCAAAAGGTCTTAATACTTTGTCCCCCCCCCTCCCCTAATGGGCCTCCTGCAGTCGGGTCGCCAGGGAGTTCACAAGGCTTATGCAGATAACTGGCCGACGCTGGATGCTTTCCCATACTTCTTTCACCTTTGTCTTGACCGCCTCCCTGGTCTAACTATAGAGCCTCGCATTCTCGGGCCATAATTCCCCAAAGATTTTCAAGTGCGTTACAGTCGCACTCGTCTGTAGGCCAGTCAAGAATCTGAAAATCAGGGTAGCGAATGATTCAATTCATGACTGCCTCGCTGGTATGAATGGGGAAGCAGTCTTGCACCAGTTTGAGGTCATCCCGGGAGCGTGTATGCTGGGGCAGGAGAGAAATCTTGAGAATGTTTATATATTCATCAGCATTAAGATGTCCGTTAATGGTGACCAACTCTCCGGTACTCAGTGCCCACAACAGAACAAGTCGATTGAAGGTGTAGTAAATAAATATGGATGGGTCGACCAAAAATGGCTCTCAATATCCCATCTCAATTTTATGGAAGGATGACGTAATTTAGATTGATACTTCTCTTTTTTACAATCCACATGACATACGATCAAGCTTCTGGTGGATAACATTCCAGTTCAGATTGTTCCGTACAGTGTGTACCCTCAGCTGCCTAGATTCATTGTGTTTCTCACTCTTTTATGTAGGATCTATATCAGTGTTGGACTTCTGTACACAGCTCCCCTTCCTTTGCCATTTTTACTCGAACTACAAATATCCCGCCAGAGGCAAGAGTGGCATCATTCCTTACACTGCCTTCACTTCTACTCTCTGCATGTCTGTAACCTTTTTGTAAGTTCTATAAACAGTGTTCCTGTGTTTCATAACTTGTCTGTTGTATCTTCACTACCTTTCGCAAAATACGTATTTTTAGGCTCCTGTTACCCCCAAAAATTATGTGAACGAGCTTAAACTTATCCTGGGCCAGTTCTTGTTTTAAAGTTAAAAGAAATTTTGCTAAATTTTGATGAACTTGTTCTTGTACAGGACCTGTAGTAAGAAAATGAATTGCTAGTACAAAGCCGTATGTAAGATCTACACACTTGACTCAAAGGAAATAATTACTATTCAATAAAAAACTAAAAAAGTGTTACTATAGTGTGGTGTAGTGCACGTACTACCACCTACCCTCACAATTCACCCAAACCTTTGCATTTATATCACCCGAGGCAACAATTTCTTCACCATCCCTTACAGATTTGCATATCTCTCTCCCGAAGTACACAAAGAATTATTTTCCGTCGCGTCCTCCTTATCATTTTCTGGTAGACAGGCCCTTAAAAGCAGTGCTTCATGTACCTAGATTTTTTTTTATCGTACATTCAACATAAGAATTATGTGTCCATCTTTTTATTCACTTGTTTCTTAATATATAACCATACTTAGCTTTCTTTCGGCTTTACTATTAGCAGCTCAAGTTCAGAATGTCTACGCCCTCTTGTTACTTAACTCTCACACTAAGATGATCCATAACGAGGGCTAACATGTTATAACCAAATGAAGGAAAAAAATGACCAGTGCATAAAAGTGAATTTATTGAGTGGAAAGCTGTCTTAACAGGCAAATAACGTATAGAAGAGTATTAACATAACGAAGAGCGGCTACAGAGGGCTAAGATTGGTAACTTCTGGGCAGGCAAGAAAACGTTCATCACACACTTCTTGCCCCACCTGACTAGGTAACGAAAGTTTATATATATATATATATATATATATATATATATATATATATATATATATATATATATATATATATATATATATATATATATATATATATATATATATATATATATATATATATATATAATATATATATATATGTAACCGGTCGGAATTTACTGGACTTTAATTTCTCACTTGACTTGGGGTTTATTAAAAATTAATAGATGGTAATGGCAGTGGAAGCGCCCCTTGAGAAAATCCCGAACCAGCACAAGAACACTTAAATCTACTAAACAAAATGAATTGTCCGTGACCCGTGGAAGGATAGCGTCTGTGACTGGGATGAATGAGACACACTGTAAAATTTAGACACTTATATTCCCTCCAACACTACAAACACAATCAAATAATGGTACACCATTATGCGCACCTCTTAACTTGAACTTAAAACACTACTCTGGGGAATAAAAGTTATACATGATATAGAAATTATTAGAAACTCAGGCAACAATAAATTTGAAGTATTAAGAAATGTTGCTTGCACACATGAAACAGGCCTTAAGGGCTTTCAACAAAATAATATCAGTCACTGAGGAAATGGTAATAAAAAATAAGAAATTATATACTCTACAATGAATAGGCCTTAAGGGCTTTCAACAACATAATATCAGTCTCTTAGGAAATGGAATTAAAAAATAAGAAATTAAATACTCTACAATGAATAGGCCTTAAGGGCACTCAACAAAATTATATCACCCCAACAGATGCACTCTTCCTAACCTAACTTAAACACTACTCTGGGGAACAAAGGTTATACCTGAGATCGGAATTATAAAGAAAAATTAGATGCATTAAAAGAATCAAATCACAGTATCACTCTGGTTCCACTTAATGACACAAACATTCAAAAACAATACTATCAAAATTATTTAGGAACTATTAAACTACACACGTCAAGATAATATCAGTCTGAGAAATGGTATTAACTAGACCCGTAATAAGGGAGATAAAATGTTCCTCTAGGTATCTCCTAGAGTCCTAGACTCACGGTCTCAGTGTGTGACCATTAATTTACTCAGATAGCCTCAGTGTACTCCCAGTGCATCCATAAAGCGGAAGGGAGTGAGCCAATCAGACCTTGTACAGTTGAGAGAAGCTTTAGCTTCCCGTTAGCAAGAGGGTTTCACTAAGCTGCTCGAGACATGTGGTGTTGTGAGCCGAGGGAGGGGAGAGCTGCTGACCCCAACGATCGTCCCGTCGTCAGCTGGGCACCCAGACGGCTAGATTCCCTCAAGAGATCCTTTGGTACCCCACTAAACAGGCCTACACTGATCGGTCCAATGGCGACAATCGCCACCCTCAATCATCAACGGCAGTCTCAAACGGCAGTCAATCTCTCGCAGTCAAACTCCGGTCAACTCCGGTCAAGTGGGTTCTGACGGAAACCCTGAAATGAACTCACTGTTAGCTCTAGTTTACCTTACCACTGCCCTATCTAACCCTGTCTGAGATCGAATGAGACTTACTTGTTATACTGCAATAGCGCAGCACAGGTGACTAGGCCACGTGACTATTTCTGTGACGGACGCGCAGGGACGTCTTGTTTGCCTGACTGCTCCCCGTGACTGAGGACCGGCCAGCGTCGCATCTCCTCTCAAGGCGTTAGCTTAGGCCTACGTGACATATTTTCCGCCTAACTAATAACTTCTTGGGACACCCGTAACATTATTCAGACTGATAAACGATCTATAATAATTTCAAATTCAATAATAGTCCCTTAACTTCATGAATCGCATCATTATTAATACGGCAAATTACATTTAATATCATATAGGCCTAGTTCCACAATCTCTCGCTATGTGCAGGGAGCGCTCTCTTCCCTCAGACAACCTTTAACGCTCAGTATCGCTAATGGCGGGGCATTTGAAATTACTCTGAAATTTCTGAATATTACAATCGACCCCCCTAAAAAAAGACAGCACTGTCCTCATGTGCTGAGAAAACATGCATACGACCCCCCTAAAAATTTGTTCTAATAAACTGCATCTTACCCCTTTAACGTGCTAAACGCAGCATTTCTGTCTTCTCTTCTCTCCTTTTCTCTCCCGCTAACACACACACATATATATATATATATATATATATATATATATATATATATATATATATATATATATATATATATATATATATATATATATATATATATATATATATATATATATATTGATTAAATCACACGGGAAAATGGAAACAACGGAGTACCTTAGCTTTCGTCTTTATTCAAGACATCTTCAGAGGCAACTGGATTACATGGACAGAGAGAGGCTTAAATATACAGGGTGACCTTAAAAACATGAGGTCAGGTCATAATGATGACATCCACTAATCCCCACACCAACACACGTAGAGGAGCTTAAGAGAAGGGTGGTGACGTGACTAGCCAGGTCAGGTCAGAAAAAAGGGACCCACAAAATAACTATCATACATCTAGATCAAAGGTTTTCAAAGCATTTTTAACCTTGGGCCACTGACAAATATATTTATGTAACATATTATCAGTTTTGAACTGACCATCACTAAGGTTTATTGATTTTAATTCCTTAATCAAACTAGCTTCAACCAGAAGTCTTTCTGTGACATAAGATGATTTGAATACTTCTAAGCTCTTTTCCCAAGCAATGGGGTGATTATTATTCCTAACATGAACGAACAAGGCACTGCTTTCAGATGCAGTTCTGATATTATACTTATGTTGTTTGATTCTGAGCTGTGTGTGTGTGTGTGTGGCTGTAGACATCCATATTAAACGTCTTTTTCTCGGTACAGTATTACAAACTAAAGAGAATAGTCAACAAACTCTATGTAGTTCATAATGTGTGTAAGTCTTCTTCGCTCATATTCAGTTGTGAGGATAATGAAGTCCCTACTTGTGTTATTTTTGTTTCATTTTTTCTAATCTTTCGATGAGAGAAGGGCAGACCTCCCCGTAACACGCACATTCACCCTAGTTTCCTCTTCCTTTCCTCCCCTCGTCATCAAACCGAGTCCTCCATCGTCATCATGTGTCGACAAGGTAGGTTCTTCATCATCATAATGGCCGGCGTGCTCTAGGCCACTCTACCTGAACGAGCAATACATAGCTGTGACCGTCGTCCCGCCTTCATATCTTCTGTAGACAGCGTCTTTGTGCCCACCAAGGAGCGACGGACCGACTTAATCACCAGATGCAAGGGGCTCTCAAGATCACAGAGATAGTCGTGTGTGCCCAGGCGGAGCCCAGGGAGGTC
>NW_024716581.1:0-5107 GCF_018991925.1 Homarus americanus | reverse complement strand
TACGTTAAGGCGCTGCCACCATTGTAATGAGACAAAACTCACAAGAAGAAGATTACATATAGGTAGAATATTGATAGTATAAGAGTATAAAGAGAGGAAGACTTTGGTAGCGTGGCCGTGGTAGTTATTTACACTGTCAGTACACTTATCGTATCTTATACGTCAATACACTTCTATTACGTCTTTAGGGCGACTTCTCAAACACTGCTTCGTTACAACTCTTTATTAATTAACGACATGACATGGACCCATTAATAACACCTTCTATTGAAGTTACTAGGACATTATATTTACGTTACTAGGACATCATATTACGTTACTAGACACTCTGATTCTCGGACACGAACATGAAATGAATACACTTCCCACGTAGGTAACTCATCCCATGGAAAGCTCTGACAAACACTCACGTGACCTAGGGGAGGCCTAGCAGGGAGACTGCTGAGCTGGAACACTGGTGTCGGGAGGGCGCCTGCTTAGCTGGGACACCGGAGGGAAGTCTCGGTCCTGACCGGAGGCGACTTGCCTCCGGCCCCTGACTTCGGCTGGAGCAGGACTGGTGGTGTCGTAGCTGGCCACCTTGTTACAAGACAACTCTCTCTCTGCCAATCGCCGAGGGAGGACCAGGACGTCCTATATATTGGGAAGCGAGCTGTCAGGTTCAGCTGGCCGGGGGGGGGGCGGCGAAGGGTCTCCTTACATTTTGACCTCGCAAATGTGCGGTCAGGCCTGGACCTTTTCAGAACTATCTGGGAAAGTCATCAGGCGGGGCCGTGTGTATATTGGGAGAGCAACCGTGAGAGTTCCCCTACACTTGACTTCCCAAACGTCGGGTCAGACTGGAGTTTCTGAGATGTAAGGAGAAGTCGTCAGGTGGGGCCGTGTAACACGAGAGGCCCTGGTTGTTTGTGGCCCCTTGAGTTGGGCTCCACGGGTTACAAGTGACCTGGCTAATTGTGAGGTCAGGTCTGGACTTCTTTCTGCGGTGTAGGTTATTGTATATTGGGAGAGAGTCGGCTGGTGCCTTCTTACATGTGTGACATGGGAGGGGGAGCTAGTTGGTTTACAATCCTTGGTCAACCGCAGAGTTACCCTATACTTGCCCTCGGCTAATGTCCGGTCAGACTGGAGTTTCTCAGATGTAAGCTGTGGTCTGACAAACCATCACTACACCTCCCGCCAAGACCAAAGCTTACATGCTCAGAGAACTGATGACACATTTAAAGTAGACAGTAACATCATGTGCAGTATCTAATATAGTCCCTGAGGTGATAATGCATCCTTACATTTTATAAATTATAACATTAGAGATGTATGTTTTCTACTGGCATAGTTTGATCTGACAAAGCTTACTATACCTCCCGCCAAGATTAAAGCTTCTATGACAGGAGAAAAAAATAAAATACATACACAGTAAGTGAACATAGAGTGATCTAAAGATCCTTCATATCTAGCATAGTGTCCGAGGCAAATTTGCAAATCACATTCTACAAACAAAAACAGGTGTTACATTGCCTAACCAGGCCGTGTCAAAATAATAATTCATCTCAGTCAGTAAATGGCTACAACATTGTGTTTCGTAGTGCAAAACATTGATCAAATGAACTCATAGAAAAAGTGACTAATCTTTAAAAAAACATTCTTTGTAGTACATGTTAACAAAAATCAGAGAATGAAATACTTCATACAAAATGCTCCTGCTTAACATGTTAGGGTGTTATATCTTTTTATTACACATCAGCAACATCAACAACATCAGTACATTTGTTGGGTTCAGCATGGCTCAAGT
Organism: Homarus americanus; assembly: GCF_018991925.1. Taxonomy (NCBI): domain Eukaryota; kingdom Metazoa; phylum Arthropoda; class Malacostraca; order Decapoda; family Nephropidae; genus Homarus; species Homarus americanus. Next base: position 3,318 of record NW_024716581.1, on the reverse strand, counting down.
CCTCCATCCAGCTGGTATCTGAAAATAAGGAATGCTGGCAGCACTACAACGGTAGTCGATTGGTCCTTCTGATTATCCACCTTGTCATCGTCGACTTTCTTCTGATGTCAGCACAGCGTCTCTTCTGTCTTCACATAGCACGTTTTTCTTTCTTCAATACCGCACTTTGTAGGTCGTGTCACCACATCTGACTTCTTCTCACTTCCTCCTGGTTTCTATAATATTCCAGATGATTTTTCTGTTCACCTGCGCTTCCTCTACGTTTAGAGCATTTTCATATTCCAGATGAATTTTCTGTTCATCTGCGTTTCCGTCATATTCCAGATGAATTTTTCTGCTCCATCTGTATTTCTTTATATATCTTCGTTTTCAACATATTCCAGACGATTTTCTGTTCATCTGCCGTCGGCCCTCTCCGGCTGGGATGAAAGCCGGTCCACTGTTTGGGCTGTCGTCTCCTTAGATAACTCGTAAGGCAGGTTCCGCGGACCAGGCCTCGCCCTCCGTACGTGAGTGTCGGCGAGACCAAAGACCGTCCTGTCTTACACCTTCCACAGTGGTGAATCCCTCCCTGGCTGGGCTCACCAGGGTTCGTTGTGTGGCACTTCATTCCACACTCCTTAACTTCCTAGTAGAAAAATATAAACTCTTCTTAATCCTAGACCAGGTAGGACTTGAAAGAAGTGGGGTGGTGTGTGGCGGGTGTGGTGCTGCATTCCTCACGCTGCATTCCTCACGCTGCATTCCTCACGCTGCTACTTCTCTTCTTATATGTGCTGTGGTCGGATTCCGGCTAGCCATGGGGCGGTACTGTGTGTGATATTTGCCAGAGAAACAATCCTAAAGGGATGATGGATTAGTTGGAAGTGCATTCGCAAAAAAAAACAAATATTTACTTTATACGTTACGTCAATGTTTGGTAACTATTATTTCCGTCACGACAATTTTCTCATTAGGCTGGGTCGGGGAGTGAAGCTCTGCTCACTACATTGAATATTATTTATCACTACGCGTCAAAGAGTACATTACAAATCACACTGAGTGAAGCTCTGTAATTATCGCAATATTAAGTAACACTAACCACCGATTTCAAAGCATAACTCACGGGACAAAACATATGGGGATTAGTGGTCACACTGGACGGTGCGCGGCTGCGGGGCGCGGCTGGCCAGGCCGGCGCGGCGCGGGGCGGGGTGGGGCGAGGCGTGGCGGGTGAGGTGGGGGGAGCCAGGGCGTGGTTGATCGGGCCAGGCCGGGGCTTTGCGGGGCGGGGCGGGGCGGAGCGGGGTAGGGCAGGGCAGGGCGGAGCGAGGCGGGAACGGATGGGTACGGAGGGTGAGGTGAGGGTTAGGACAGGGAGGAGGATGTAGGTTAAAGGACATGTTAAGTTATAACAGTTAGTACAGACACAGCTTTCATAACTGAAACAATTTCTACGTTCAACACTGACCAACAATCAAACTGCTCTTGGGCTACTGAGAATGTCACAGATCGCGGGGGACACTGAGAAATCACGTTAAGCACTGAACATATTTCTAGCAAAAAAAAATTCGCGCATACCACGACGAGAGACATTTACTTGAGCTGTAACGGTGACACACTAGGCCACTTTTCACGCTACGACGCTACGACACAGGAATTACTTATTACACAATTGTAGACAATACTTAGACTGAAACAAATGAAGGATGAAACGAGCCAGGTGTTATGGCTAACCGAGGGAAGGCGTGAGTTTACGTTAAGTTCGCTGCTACCATTATAATAACTAAGCGAGGGAGGCGTGAATTACATATATAGTTCGCTGTCACCTATAACAAGAGACAAGGAGGGCGTGAGTTACATATAGTACGCTGTCGCCAATATAATGAAACTATATCTTGCATGAACTCCTTATCACGCACTTTCGAACAATACTCAAACAACGAGTCAGGTGTTATGGCTAAAATGAGGGAGGGCATGGGTTTACGTTAAGTACACTGTTACCAATAACAAGGGACGAGGGAAGCGTGAATTACGTATAGTTCGCTGTCACCTATAACAAGGGACAAGGAAGGCGTGGGTTACACATAGTACGCTGCCGCCATTGTAATGCTACAAATCTTGTTAGAAGAAGTAAGTTAGGAGGTTATAGTAGTAGAATATTATAGCGAGAGGAGTATAAAAGAGAGGAAGACTTTGGTAGCGTGGCCGTGATAGTTATTTACTCTTATCGTACACTTATCGTATCTTATACGTCAATACACATCTATTACGTTCTTAAAGGCGACTTCTCAAACACTGCTTCGTTACAACTGTTTATTAATCACGAACATGACATGGACACATTAATAACACCTTCTATTGAAGTTACTAGGACATTATATTTACGTTACTAGGACATCATATTACGTTACTAGACACTCTGATTCTCAGACACGAACATGAAATGAATACACTTCCCACGTAGGTAACTCATCCCATGGAAAGCTCTGACAAACACTCACGTGACCTAGGGGAGGCCTAGCAGGGAGACTGCTTAGCTGGAACACTGGTGTCGGGAGGGCGACTGCTTAGCTGGGACACTGGTATCGGGAGGGCGACTGCTTAGCGGGGACACTGGTGTCGGGTGGGCGACTGCTTAGCTGGGACACCGGAGGGAAGTCTCGGTCCTGACCGGAGGCGACTTGCCTCCGGCCTCTGACTTCGGCTCGAGCAGGCCTGGTGGTGTCGTAGCTGGCCACCTTGTTACAAGACAACTCTCTCTCTGCGAATCGCCGAGGGAGGACCAGGACGTCCTATATATTGGGATGCGAGCCGTCAGGTTCAGCTGGCCGGGGGGGGGGGGCGGCGAAGGGTCTCCTTACATTTGACCCCGCAAATGTGTGGTCAGGCCTGGACCTTTTCAGAACTAGCTGGGAAAGTCATCAGGCGGGGCGATATTGTGTATTTAGAGAGAAGCTTCTGACTTGCATTGAGAGTTCTACACTTCGACTTCCCCGACGTCCCGGAATAAGATGGGTTTTTCTGAGATGTAAGGAGAAGTCGTCAGGTGGGGCCGTGTAACACGAGAGGCCCTGGTTGTTTGTGGCCCCTTGAGTTGGGCTCCAGGGGTTACAAGTGACCTGGCTAATTGTGAGGTCAGGTCTGGACTTCTTTCTGCGGTGTAGGTTATTGTATATTGGGAGAGAGTCGGCTGGTGCCTTCTTACATGTGTGACATGGGAGGGGGAGCTAGTTGGTTTACAATCCTTGGTCAACCGCAGAGTTACCCTACACTTGACGTCCCTAATGTCCGGTCAGACTGGAGTTTCTGAGATGTAAGCTGTGGTCTGACAAACCC